>NC_056473.1:34564832-34580198 GCF_008729295.1 Plectropomus leopardus
CATATTGTAGTGAACGTGGTTTATCATTTGGCATTTTTTGTGTATTTAAGCGAAGTTATAGTGTAACACAGAAAAACATGAATAATTTATTTATCCGTTCATATCGTTTGGTAACTACGGACGCTTCAGCTAAACTTAGCTAGCATTTCCACAGCTGCGAGGCTGCCGACACGCGTTTAATCCCTTCAGTTGCGTTTTTATTAAAATAAATACACAAATAAACACTGCTGGTGTTATCTGAAGTGTTGTTATTGTGCAAAACGCTTCAGATAACGAGCCAGCTCGCTCGGCTCGTTCGCGCGGCTAGCTCCGTTAGCTGACGGGCTGTTGGAGCAGCAGCAGCGCGGTGAGAAGCGGACTCTTACCGGTGTGGAAGTGAAGGTTTAACGGCTGCTGATCCCGCTGTGGAAGACCACACACGGTAACACCATCTCCACGGCGAAGACACGAGTCAAACGGGTCCGGCCGAGTCGGGTTTACGGGTGACTTCCAGGAGCTTAGCGTGCAGCCCGGACCGCGGTCAGTGATCGAATCTCCCGGCGGCAGCCCGCTCTGCCCGCCCCATCCTGCCGCGACGTCAGCGCCCAAGATCCGGTGCTCACAAGATGATTCCCACACCCCCCAAAAATAATAAAATAAAATAAAATGAAATGAAAAGTAGAAAAAAAACAAATAAAAAAAAATAATAATAATTGATACATTTTTAAAAGTATTATTAATGAAATGACTACGTATTAGTGCGATTTTAAAGAGATTATGAGAATAAAGTCAAATTATTACGAGTACAGTGTCACAATTTCAAGATAAAAATCGTACTTTTACGAGATTAAAGCAATAATATTATGAGATTAAACTCCTAAATTCGTAAGAAAAAAAATCATAGATGAGGACCAGAGACTACAGTTATATGATTTTTTTTTAAAAGCAATACTGTGTGGATAAATGATAATACAAAAAAACAATAATACAAAATAATAGAAAACTGAATAGTAACAATGATAGAAATGTTAATAATAATAATGATAAAACTACAACTACTTCTAAAAATAATGATAACAACAATAATAATAATAAGAGTAAGAATAATAATAACCACAATAATAATACAGCAGATGTAGGGCCATGTTAAAGGAAAAAAAGTCGCAATATTAGGAGATTAAACTTTAAAACTAAACTCTAATTTCATGAGAAATAAAGCCAAGATTAAAACAAAAGACTAAAGCCTATAATATGATATAAAAAGTAATCAATTTCAGTTGGATGAGTGTTATTGAAGCAAAAGCTCCTGGTTTCAAGAGTGCATTCAACATAGTACAAAGAGGACAACTAAAAGGGATTTCATTGGTTTGTTGATGATTTTATTGACCATATTTCAACATCATCACTTATGATCTATCAAGCACCATTTTATTTTGTAAATATAAAAGCTAAAAGATCAACAGGTGTGTGACCGATATAACCAATTCCCCATCAAAAGCTTTGGCTCCTTAACATGCAAAAATTTAAAGAAATAAACTCTTCACCATGGAAATGTCTGGAAATGTTATGTTATTATGTATACATTATCCTAAACGTTTGCAACAATGTTCAGTCCCAGAGAAACGACTAATTTAACCCTTTAAAACCCAGATCAACATCTCTTTTCCTGTGCTCAGATGCCTTTCTTTTTCTTTTTTTTTAGCTTTTTAGTTTTGTTTTCTTTTTTTTTACATGTACAATTTTTTCGTTTGTTTGTTTTTAATTAAATTTCCAGAGAATTACATTTAAAATTATAGTAATTTTATATTTGATTTTTTTATCGAATTATTGTAATATTCTAGATGTTTAAGTTTTTTTGTTTTTTTAAGTTTTTTCTCAGGTTTTTGTGTTTTTTTTTTACTTTCACATTTTGTGTTTGTTTTTCCAGCAAGGAATAATTTTGAAAATCATTTTTATAGAATTATTATGATGTTTAAGCTTTTTTAGCTTAGACATTTGTTTGTTTGTTTTTGCTCTTTTGTTTGTTTGTTTTTCAGTTTGGGAACATTTCTAAAGAACTACATTGAAATTGATCAGAATTACATATTCAACATAATTTTTTAGAGAATTATTATGATGTTTAAGCTTTTTTTTTTAGGTTGTTTTTTTTTAGGTTTTAACTTTTAAGTGTCACATTTTTTGTATGTATTTTGAGTCTTTTTTTGTGCTTAATTCCATGTTGTTTTATTATACTTTTTAACAATATTTTGCCAATCTCTTCCGCATTACCTTCTTCCTTTTTTTTCCCAGATTTCAAAGTCAAGGACACGGTCTGTGTCACCTGGATGCCGTCTGTGGCATCTGTACTTCAGACTGAGCCGTTTATATCTACGTAGGGAGCTCCTCGCCTACAGAGATCAGCATGTTGCACCACCATGTTTCTACGGTAGCCCAGAACGGACAAACCAAACACTGCTGACAGACTGGGACATTTGAGTTTTCACTTTGACCACAGTAATTAGCAGCCCCTTTCGTGATAAGCAGCATCAGAAAAACACATGTTTTCTAACATAAAACTACTTTTTTTCTGTGTTTTTAACAGTTTGAATAAGCTGGTCTGTGAGACCTCTGCTGATAATTCAGCTCCCAGTAAAAAAACTCATCAGTCATTAAAACTGAAGGATTTCTAACCGGGAGAAACTGACTGCTATGGCAGCAGTGCTCCGTCATTTTTGTTATTGTTTCGACTGATAAAAAAAAAATGACATATTGTACGTTTAACAAAAACACTGTAAGTTCAAACAACGCCCCGTGACTGTAAACAGGTGAATAGGCAGGTTTCCATTAACCCTCAAACTGCGCAAATTGAAACTGCGAATATAAAAAAGGGAAAATTTGAGAAAACTCCCATTTATCACAACATTTTTTTTAGTCTTTTCTAGGTCACATGATGCTGTGTCTCTGTGCTTGTCAGTAGGAACTGGCTCCCATGATGCAGCAGGAGCTACAAGAGCTGTTATTGCATCCCATAACTCTGAGAAAGTTGAACGGATCATCTGAAGTTTTGAATCCACAATTCCTCCGTGAAATCGTGGATCATCAGCTCCCAGAAATCCCTCATACCATAAATATCACTTAAGTTTAAATCTGTAATGGAAACCCGCCTAATGAGAACTGACCTAAGATAAAAATGTGTTTAATGCCTTGTGAACTTACTATGTGCATTATATAGAAGTTTTCTTCAAGTCACAGATCACTTTTATGATTCATACAGTAATATTTCTTCTTGTGACGTAGACGATTGAGGAGATTCAGCACATCTCTAACTGCGTCACCACGCTCTGCAGTTTATCCACCAGCTCTGCAGAAGACAGACAGTCACAGTATTACTATTATTAGTAGTAGTAGCAGTAGTATTAATATTATTATCAGAGATGCTTTTGAGTATATTCTTCACAATTTAACAAATTATTTTTTAAAAAATCATTTATTTTTCTGTAACTTTAAATTGACGATGATCCCCTGTGACAGAAAAAGGGAAAAAGTGTTTACTTTCGCGTCTACACTCACAGAAATAAAGGTGCTAATAGGAACACACATTGTTCTTCAGCTTGTTCCTGCAGGTAGACACTTTTTGGTTCCCCAAAATATCTATAAAAAATGTCTATATCTATAAAAAATGGTTCTTCACGATGAGCCCTACTGAAACCTTTGTTTCTAAGAGTGTAGGAGACGTGTGAAGAACCGAGTATTTGAGCTCACAATAGAGCGTAGAAACTCTTTTTAGCTTGAACTCTATTCTTCGACTACAAAATCACGTTTTTCACCCCCATAAACGCCAGCTGTCGACATGAAGACTCAAAGCTGAAACTTGTTTGCTCGCTCGGAGCGTCTAAATGTGCCTGAAGGCTTCGGTGTTTTAGGTTGTGACTGTACGTTACCTCCTGCAGACGGTCTCTGGAAACTGTCGTAGGCCCGACATTCGTCGATCACACGCACCAGTCGTTCAGGACAGTCGCTGTCGGCGAGCATCGGCTCCTTGTATTTCTCTTTGCACACTTTCTGATAAACTTCCTGATTTGACAAACCTGGAGGAAAAATGAGAACACATTAAGAACAAACAGCAAACATTAGAGGAAAAATGTTGTATGTTTCTGAAAACATTTATGTTGCATTTGGGCAGGTACACACCTTCAAAAGGTCTTTTGCCAGTTGCAACTTCCCACAGCACGATTCCAAAGCTGAAAGACGACATTTCAAAGTTTGTGAGAATAATAATAATAATTATTATTATTATTATTATTATTATAGTAGTTCACCTCCACTCAAAACAATGTTTCCGTTGATGTTGTTTCACTGTGTTTTTTGTCTTAAAAAATTTGTTTTGGGATGTTTCTTTCCCCACATTTTTTCCTATTATTTCATAATTTAGGGGTTCAATTTTTTTATTTATTATTTTGAGTTTTTATCTGTGTTTGTTTTTTTTTCCTTCTAAATAAACCTTAATTTAATTAACCTTAATAAATGGTGAGCTCCTACAAAGTAATCCCACATAATGAAATAATATTTAACCCTTTGAAACCTAGGCCGAATGGTTTGATATCTTTCAAAATCATGAAGAGAGGCGATGAGGAACTTAACAAGACATGGCACAAAAATTAGTTAAAAAAAAAAAAAAACGTCTCGTGACATTTCTTGCCTCGTTTGTCACTGCCTTTTTTCCCCCCGTGCTGTTTCAAAGAAATCAAACCAATTTTCTCAAGCGATCTTAATGCAGATGCTGGTCCAGGTTGGAAAGGGTTAAAAAGCCAGGTTTTGGTTGGTGTCTGACCTGTAAATCTCGCTCTCTTTGCTGTAGCTGCGGTTGATGTCTTTGAGCATCTCGGGAGACGTGTAACACAGCGGCCTGATGTCCTTCTCTTTGTCCTTCTTCGGCTTTCTCAGAGACGTCTCCGTCTTTGCCAGCTCGAAACCTCCCAGCTAAAAACAAAGTTATTCATTACACACACAAACACACACACACACTAACATATTAAATCTCCCTATTTATCAGCAGTCCCAGCATGCACTGTGTTGTGACTGTCAAAAAAAATCTAAATAATTCAATACAAACACTTGAATAAGTGAAAAGTATGGAGGCCTGAAACTGACAAAATAAAAAAAATTAAATAAATGTGTCAATACATAAATGACAATATCCATTTAATTTCCCATTTAATTGATCAATTTATTCACTTTCATATTTGTTTGCTTATTTATTTATGTGTTTTTTTTCCACTTTGTTTAGGCGAAAAGTTGGCACCCCCAATGAACATAGGCCAGCCCCTATTTGCATAACGAGGTGGAAATTCACGTGGAAAAGAGGAGGTAAATAAATTTGAGGAAATTAATGGAGGTGGTGGCAAATAGAGAAAATAATACATAAATAAATGCATAAACAATTGCACAAATAAATAAATTAAATTAAAATAAATAATAAATAATAATAAAAATGTGTAAAATGGAAAAATAAATAGGAATTAAATCAACAGGGGAATTTATTTACAAAGTGGAAAATAATAAATAAATGAATAAGCAAATAAATATCAGAATGAATAAATTGATAAATAAAATGGAAAATCAAATGGGAAATTCAATAAATAGTGGGGTTTATATGCAAAGTGGAAAATAAATAGATAAGCAAATACATATGAAAATTAATAAATTGTATATTTAAAAAGAAAATTAAATGGGAATGAATTGAATAAACTGATCAATAAAATGGAAACTTTTATTAAATTAAATGGGGAAATTAAATCAATATTGTAGCATTTAGCATTTTCATTTATTTATTGACACATTTTGTCAGTTTCAGTCCTCCATACATATGCTCCTTTGTGATTTTGCAGCTCCACTTTGATTTTAAAATATGTATGTCGAACAGCCAATGGGACGTCATACACTACATGACCTACACTACCATCTACTGGTCAAATAACGTAGTCTTTACGTGTCAAACTAAACTATATAACAGTACAAAATAAACACATTTGCTAAGTGGCGCCTACACGCTGCTCTCCGTACCTTCACTGTGTCGCCTTCAGTCACCAGGAATTTGCTGCTGTTGATGCATCCGTGAACTTTAGACTTTTCCTCCGTCTGGTGCAGCCTAACAGACGACATCACGGGGAAAAAAGCCCAGACACAATTCAATTATTCATTTTATATTTATCTTCAACCAAAAAGTGTTGGGATGTAACTAAGTACATTTAGTCAAGTACTCAAGTATGATTTTGATTTTGTTGTTGCACCTGAATATTTACCACATCTCAGAGGGAAAAGTTGTACTTTTACTGCACTACACTTACACTTGATCACTTGATTAGATACTTTGCAGATTCTGATTATTAAGGCAAAATATAAATCAACATCCCTGATTCCACAAAAGTTTGGATGTTGTATAAAATGTAAATAAAAACAGAATGCAATGATTTGCATTTTTAACCTATATTCAACTGAATACAGGCCAAAAAAATAAAAATAAATAATACAGAAATAAATACATAAATAATTCCACAAATAAATACATTAATTAATTAAAAAATGAATAAATAAATATGAAAAATTGAAAATAAAATGGGGAAATGTATAAGCTAATACTGAAATAAATAAGCAAATAAATGAATAAGCAATTAAATATAAAAATGAATAAATTGATGAATAAAATGGACAATTAATGGTTTCAGTACTCCATATCTTCCACCACTGCCTGCACATAACAAAATCCTGCAAAATCTTATTTCCGTGTTGTGTTTTTTCCAGCATCGTACGATAATGAATGAGTGCAGCGGACTGACCGGTAGAGTCCTCGAGCTGCGTCCCGACACATACGAGCTTTCGTGATCCAGGACAGCCTACTACCAGATTTGTCCAGAACCTGACGGAGACTTCCCTTCTCACAGTACTCCATGATGACGAGGAACTCCGGGTTGGGTCCTGCAGGCAGTCACAGGGACAAATCCCGTTACTGTCATGTCAAAGGTGCAACGACCTGTCCTCTGTGTCCTGCAGTCCACTCACCGTCCTCGTGCTGGACAGAGATGCCAAACATGCGCAGGATGTTGGGCGACTCAAACCGCTTCATGGTTTCAACCTCCTTTTCGAAAATTCCTCGGACCTCCCTGCATACGGAGACAGTGAATATCAGAGTTTCACACAGACGGATACACAAGGAAAACGGCACGTCCTTCACAGCGGGGACACTCAGCCTGCCCCCATACACGTTTCTTTTAGGATTTTAGGAAGTGTCTTTGTTATGATTTTTGGACATTTCTAGGAATTTAAGGACATCTCTCGGATTTTAGTATGTTTCGAGGATGTTTCGGCGATTTCAGGACATTTTGTAGGATTTTAGGACGTTTCTTGGATTTGAGGACATTTCTGGGATTAAAGGACAATTTCTAGGATTTTGGGGAGTTTCTCAGATTTTAGTACATTTCGAGGATTTCAGGTCTTTTTTTGGAATTTTAGGATTTTTCTTATTTTTTAGGACATTTCCAGGATTTTAGGACATTGGTGTCTTATCTAGGATCTCTGTGGGGGTGTGGGGGATCCTCCTCTGGCTCCTTTTTTGATCAACTAGCTCTATTTTGATGCTGATTTATGTCTCTGACACCTTATGGAGACTAAAAGGACAAAAACAATTCAGTGTCAATCACTATTTTTATTATGAATTAGAAAATGGTTGGGGGCAACCAGGGGCCCTATCAGGGGCCAGATTTGGATTTCAGTAATGAAAACACAATCATTCTTATTTTCAGGTGATTATACACTAAAAAACATATTTATGATACAAAATTGTTGTAATATATCCCCTTAAAACCTTCACACTGGAGGTTTAATCGTATTGCAGCCAGAGGCGATGATGGTAATAGAAATACAGTCACATTAATGTTATTCTCCAATCAAAAATGACGATGTTTCTGTATTTTAAGTCAGAACTGAATGCAGCACAGACCTTGGGTTGGTGTTCAAAGGGTCAATGTATCTCTTGATGGCCACTGGAAATTTTCGGTACAGTCCCTTGTAGACCTCTGAGGTGCCTGTTACCATGAAGGGCTCCTTGGAGCCTCCGTAGTCCAGCTCTTCTGGTTTGATCATTCGGATGTCTTCATCACTGGCTCTGGGCTTGTTAACTGTAAAAACATGAGATCGCTAGTTAGCTTTGCTTTGATTATGATGAGTAACATTCATGTGACTGATCAAAATGTCCTTAAAACTGGCTGTTTTTTTGGCCACTCGGGGGCAGCAGAGAGAGGAGGTGCATATATCGTCACCTTAAAGGTGGTTATGTTGTTATCAAACAGTTTGTTTCCAGATCCACAAGTTACACAGCAGCAGAGGAGCAACAGGAGTATTATAATAATCTCTCTCCTTTTTACCCAAGAAGTGTCCTTAAATCCTAGACTCATCCTAAAATTCAAAAATGTCCTAAAATCCTAGAAATATTCTAAAATCCTAAAACATCCCAAAATCTGAGAAACATCCTAAAATCCCAGAAAGGTCCTAAAATCTTAGAATGTCCTGAAATCCTAAAAATGTCTTAAGGTAATTTCTATGATTTTAGGATGTTTCTCAGATTTTAATTCCTAGTAACGCCCTAAAATCCTAAAAATGGCCTACAATCTGAGAAATGTCCTTAAATCCTAAAAAGGTCCTTAGATACGAGAAAAGTTCTCAAATTGTTAAAGTGTCTTAAAATCTGAGAAATGCCCTAAAATACGAAAAACTTCCTAAAATATGAGAAATGTCCATAAATCCTAGAAAGGTCCTAACATCTAAAAAAAAATACCCCAAAATCTTAAAAAAACCCTTAAATCTAAGAAACGTCTTGAAGTCCTAGAAATGTCCTAAAATCCTAAAAATGCCCCAAAATCCTAAAAATGTCCTAAAATCATTAAAATGTCCTAAAATTGTAAAAATGTCCTAGAATACTTAAAATGCCACAAAATCCTAAAAATGTCCTAAAATCCTAAAAATACCCCAAAATCCTTAAAATGTCCTAAAATCCTTAAGTGGCCCCCGAGCAAAGCTAGCAGAGTTTGGCTTTTTGAGGTCGGTGTTACTGGCGGTCGAGTGTTTACAGACGTGATAAATCTCTTTTTAAATTCTATTTATTTATTTCAGATAATTCGAGCGTCAAACATGGTTTGTGAGACAAAGACTGAGAGACGAAACATGGACAGAAGCACTTTCTCCCAGAATCCTCCTGACAAATGTTGAAGTGTTTCGGTTTACTCACTGATCGCCACGATCTTTTCCACGTTGTTTTTGACAAATTCAAATTCTTTAATCATGGCCTCCATCTTCTCCTGCTGCTCCTTCTGGAACTCCTCGAGCACTGAGGGACAGACAAACGGCGATTAACCCTTTGAAACCTGGATCAAGATCCCTTTTTCTCATGCTGCATTCAGACGCCTCTCACAACTATTTAACCCTTTGAAACATGCACAAATTGTTTGGGTGTTTTTAAATGGGAGAAAATAGCAATGACCAACTTGGCAATTAATGTCCCTCAGGTTGCAAGAAATTAGTAAACAAGAAAATTATCTTAAAGCTATTTTCAAAGAAGATGGGAGGATGATTGGATAATAATCCTCAAATAATTGAAAAAAAATCTAGAAAATGATATTAATATTAATAATCTTAGCATTATGTTACAGGAAAAACAATAAATGAATATTAATAATAATAAGCACAAAGTATTTCCCAGATAAAAAGATTTACAAAATAAAAATATCAGTCTTCCCCTGCGCACCTTATGACATTACCAAAATTAACAACATCGAGAACGTTAGAACGCAAATATTAAACAGCACTGAGTACATGAACAGATGAGGCTGTAAGTTTTAAAATACAAATCCATAAACAAATAAGTAAAATGTAGATATGAGAATTAAACTCATATAAGATAATAAAGATTTAATAGTAACAGAAAATCTGGAAATCTGAGAAACATCCTAAAATCCACAAAAAGTAACAACACCAAATAATATAATATAATATAAAACAAACCGATTTATTTTTTAAATGTTAAGTGCTTTTTGAAGCCCTTTTTAAACTTTTGAACTTTTGTTTGTTTTTGCTTTTTAGGTAACTTTCTTATAACTTTTGAAAAATTTATTTTGTTTTTTGCAAATTTTTGAGCCAAAGAAGTTAAACAAATGTATTAGTGCACAGTATTTTAAAACTCTCAAAAATCCCAAAATTGGCATATGTCCTAAAATCTGAGAAATGCCCTAAAACGCTAAAAAAAATCCTAGAAAGGTCCTAAATTTAAAAAAAAAAAAAAAAAAAGAAAAACCAACAAACAAAAATAACATATGGTATACTTTAATATAATAACTTAAACGAATACATATTTATTTCTATGTATTTTTATGTTTTTTAAAGGCTTTGTTTGTTTTTTCTAGTTTTTAAGTAATTCTTCTGTGACTTTTTTTATCTTTTAACTAACTTCTAACTTTTTTTCACATTTTTGAGTCATGTCTTGTTAAATTGCTCATGACCATCTTCCCATGTTTCTGAAAGAAATGTAACCAATTTATTAGTACACGTTTATTAGTACACAGTATTTTTTAACCTTTAACCTGCGCTACTACACAGTTTTATTTTTGCAGATTAATCGTCTAAAAAAATGTGCAGATCATTTATCCGGATGCTCCTGATGTTTATTCCTCAAACACACTTTAACACTTTTAAATATTAAAAGTAAAAATGTTGAATTTTAAGCTCGTGCAGATCGACTGAGCCGACTCCTATTATCACCTTTACACTCACATCTCTGCAGCTCGGCGTCGTCCTCCCTCCCGTCCACCTCGTCCTGTCTGGAGTCCGGATCAAACACCCTCAGGTTCCGCTGCTCCACCTGCAGACCGACCGACAGCACCTGGAAGGCGTCCGTCAGCCGCTGGTTCACGCTTTTGAACTCGTCCTCGTGGCTGCCGGACTTCAGGACCTGCTTCACCCAGTTGGCCGTGGTGTAGGTCTCGATGAGCTTCTGCGCCGCGTCTAGGGTGATGGACAGCTCCCTCAGAGGTCTCTCCACGTCCTCGGGGATCTGTCCCCGTCCCCCCTGTTTGATGGACCTCACCATCTGCTCCAGGGCTCTGACCCGGTCACACACGTGGCGGCAGCGCTTCTTATTGGCCTTCACTCGCTCGGCCAGCGCGTAGATCTGTGAGGCGATGGATATGATGGGATCTATGGCGTCCATGATCAGCTGGACAGAAAGACAAAGACAAAAATCAGAAATTAATTCAAGTTTCAGTCAGAGCGCTGCTGGAATGTAACTAAGTACATTTACTCAAGTACTGCAGAGAGAGTGGAGGGGAGACCGTCGAAGACACCGCCGGAAAATTAGAGTGGAGTGGATACTGAGCGGACACCGGCGGAGACACCAATGGAGAAACTGGCTGATAATGAGAGTGGAACGGACACCAGCGGAGACACAGGCGGAGACACCAGCAGATACGCTGGCGGTGACACCAACGGAGACACCGGCAGAAAATGAGAGCGGAGCAAATACTGGCGGAGTGGACACCGGCGGAGACACAGGCGGAGACACCAGCAGAGAATGAGAGTGGAGTGGACACCAGCGGAGACACTGGCCGAGACACTGGCGGGGACACCGCCAGGAAACTTGGACTATACTATACTGTGACTTTTTCATGATCTAATTTATTGCCCATTATATTGATGTTTCTATGAATTATTTTGGACAAAATATTGGTGTTTTAATGATTTTTTTACAGCATATGATACTGACATTTAAAAATAATTGATGGTGTACTATACTGTGACATTTTCAGGATTTTTTTAAGCCACAATTTTGTGATGTTTTCATGAATTTCTATGACAGCATTTAATATAAAGTTTCAATTAATTTTTGTGCCATTTTCACAATTTATTTTAGGGCACACTTAAGTCACATTTTCATGAATTAAAAAAAAATCTATACCGTGACATTTTTACTTTTTCTTTCTTTTGACGTCATATTATTCTAAAGCATTTTAATGATTTTTTTTGACGGTGTACTATAGTGTGATATTTTCATGAGTTATGTTATGGTTCACTATATTGTGACATTGTCAGGATTTTTTTATTTTTTATTTTTAACAAAATACTATTAGGATTGAATTTTTTGTGAGCAGTCCTTGATTTAATTTCTTTTAGATGTAAAAAAAAACTGTCTCTTTGAATCTCAGCTGCAGGTTTGTTATTGATCTGCGCTGACAGGAACGTGATTAAGGAGACTTTTGGGGCTCTCAGGTGAGCTCAGCTGATTGTTTTTTATGTGCAGAGCAGATTTCCCAGAGGAGCTTCCTGTGACGCTGATGAAGCTTTCAGGTGAGCGATGAGACAGTTTGTCAATTATTCAGATTCAGACTGAAATCAATTTGTACCTGACGACATTCAGGAGAATCCTCTACAACACCGGAAATCAGCCCGCTGTGTTTGAGGGCCTTAAAAGAAGAAGGTAGATTTCTCAGTTTTTAAACGTTTAAAAAACAAAATTACATGACAGGAGGGCGGGAGCCAGCCGCTTACAGCAGACTGGGATTTTAGGACATTTTTAGAATTTTAGGACATTTTTAGGATTGTGGTTCTAAGATTTTATAGACACATCAAGGAGTTTAAGACAACACTACAGTTAAGGAAGTTGCTATTATTTTGGGAAATTTCCGTGTAGTTTTTACAAATTCTGTCAATTTTTTTTCTTTAGCTGCTAATTGCCTTTTTCCTGTGTTTTTGAAATAGATCGAGCCGATTTGCTCAGGTTTCAAAGGGTTAAACCAGGGCCGGCTCTACCCAATTTGGTGCCCTAGGCGCCCTAACCCTAACCAGCACCTCCACACCCAATACCGACACATCACGTGCTCACACATAATTTAGGAACATGTCACGGTTTATTTAGGCATAGAAAATTATTATTTTATTATTATTTTCCCTTGAGGCCAAGGGGGACTGGCGGCGTGGCGGCGCCCCTCCAGCAGGTGGTGCCCTATCGCCTATGCCGAGAGCCGGCCCTGGGTTAAAGTCATAGATTGTGAGCATGTTTTGATTTCTCGTTTGTCGCAAATACTTCAGATTAGTTTTACTTCGGTTTTCTGGCAGGTAAATAACTTGCTCTCTCCCTCTGCGTGTTGAATCTTTGGTATGAGCGGCTGAATTCCTCAGACAGGTGAGGACATGAGCAGGTATTCATGATGCCTCAGGGTTAAAACCCACTTTTGTCACTGTGTGGCTTTAAATTAGTTTCACCCATCAGATCAGGGCTGGGTTAACGTGGGAAACTCCAACAAAACTGCAAACCAACACCTTAAACACACCTGCAGAGAAAAGTGCTCCTGATCTGGAGGTCACACTGAGAGCCGCGTGCTCAGGTTCAACTGTCCAAACACCAGAAACATAAAGATTATTTACCTGCGAGCGGTCGGCCGTGTTAGTTCTCCGTCTCTGCTGTGAATGAGTGCAGGCTGCAAATGAAACTGGCTTTGTGAAGATCAGCTCCTCCTCCTGCTGCGTCTGACTTCCTGCCCTCTCTGAGGAAGTAGATCAGGTCCTCCCCCACTCTGAGTGTTGATCACGCTCCTGCGACACACCCAGCAGTAACTTACATTATCCTCGAAGCAGAAGCATAACTCACCGCACAGCCCGTAAAACATGGAGGCGTCCTGACCGGCTGCTGTACTGATGACTGAGGTGTATTATGCTCTGTTTTTTTTATGGGTCTTATCTTGAGGTCAGAGGTCTCGGGATGATTAAGTCTCAGAGTCAGATGAGTAGAAAATTGATACTAGGCTTACATGACATGGACTGTGGCCCTTGGGGGTTATTTTTGTGATTAAAATACAATAGGTGAGGAATGTCCACTGATGAATGTGTAGATGCTTGTACCTATATAAGAGACATGCATGAGCTGTAAGGGAGAGATTCACATTGGTCCCGAATCTTCTCCCAGACAGACCATGGCGCCTGGTGGATGCTGAACTTTGTTGTAATAAATTAATTCTTATGCAACCAAGTCGGTGTCAGCGGCGGTTCCTTCATCAACTACACATCATTGATACTTAAGAAACGACGACATGACCTTCAGGACTCACCGTCGAACAACGGCATGACCTTCAGGACTCACCGTCGAACCACTGAGACCATGAAACGCTGAGAATTTTTATTTCTCTTACCTTTTAAAATGACATTTTATTTCCTTTTCTTTATGGTTTTATTGCTTATGTTGTTGGCGGTCTATATGAGTTATTCTTTAGGCGTGCATGCTGAACAGCTTCATGTTTTTATCCAAAGCTTTTTGATATACAAACTCTGTTTTGTGTCTTTTTATGCACCAAGACGCTAAAGTCCTGAAATCCTAGAAAAATCCTAAAATAATTGTAATGTCTAAAAATCCCAGACATGTCCCAACATTGTAGAAATGTCCCAAAATCTGAGAAATGTTCTGTAGTCCTAGAAATGTCCTAAAACACCATAAAAATCCGAAAATCATAGAAACAACCTAAAACCCTAGAAACGTCCTAAATCATAGAAACATCCTAAAATGCTGAAAAAGTCCTAAAGGCTGAGAACGTGTTTCTCCTGCCAAGTTGCTCATCAGCCATGCTTTTAAATGAAATCAAACCAGTTTGCTCAGGTTTCGAGGGATTAATTTCATGTGAAAGGCCGAAAACTGATGTCTGTTTCAAAGGTTTCAAAAGGTTAATGTACAGCAATGCATCATGGTCCACGAGATCATCACCAGATGTACTGTGGCTGTTCTGTGAGGACCACGAGTCTCTGAAAAGTAAAATAACATGTCTAATCAGTGTGTTTTCATAAGTGTGTAATTACCTAAAAATAAAAGCCGTTGTGTTTTTGTTACTGAGCCGTTCATTTCCTGCAGAGATCACCATGCTGCACCACCATGTTTCTACAGTAGCCCAGAAAGGACAAACCAAACTTTTAAATTACAGCCGCTCTGTGATGAGCCAGAGTCAGAAAAATACCATTTATTATCATTATTATTATTTATTTTTCAAGCATGAAACGTCTTAATTTGGTGTTTTTCCTTGTTTAAATCAGCTGGTCTGGTTGTTTTGGAGAGGAAGAGACCTCTGTGAATAATTCAGCTCCCACAAAAAAAACCTTCCTGAATGTTTGGATCGTCAGTTATCACATGACGTTCCTTTTTAAAAAAAAAAAAAAAAAAAACTGCCTACCCCAGCTTTAACGGACGCATCCAGCTGTTTCAGGTAAACAAGACTGTAAACAAAGTTTGTTTTTTTTCTGGGCTGGATGGACCCGCTTCATAAAAACAGTAATCTTTATCATGTTCAACAAAGGCTGCAAATAAACTAATAAACTTTACAGTCAGTA
>NC_056473.1:34580698-34596515 GCF_008729295.1 Plectropomus leopardus
ATGTTGAAAAAATGTCAAAAAAGGCAAGGCTATAGTATGGCAAAAATGTCAAAATATGACATATCCAAAAAACAGCTGAAAACACCTCAAAACAGCATAAAATAGCGTGCCAAGTCACACCATAGCATAGATTTTTGCAAAAACAGCCAAAAACATCATAATTGTGCATGTTTAAAAAATGACAAAAAAGGCAAGGCTATAGTAAGGAAAAAATGTCAAAATATGACATATCCCCAAAACAGCTGAAAACACCTCAAAACAGTATAAAATAGTATGCCAAGACACGCCATAGCATAGAATCCAAAAAAAAAAATGGCAACAAACATCATAATCATGCATGTTGAAAAAAATGACAAAAAAGGCAAGGCTATAGTATGGCAAAAATGTCAAAATATGACATATCCAAAAAACTGAAAACACCTCAAAACAGCATAAACGGCGTGCCAAGACACGCCATAGCATAGAAATCTTAAAAAATGGCAAGAAACATCATCAATAATGCATGTTGAAGAAATGACAAAAAGGCAAGGCTATAGTAAGGCAAAAATGTCAAAATATGACATATCCAAAAAAAAAACAGCTGAAAACACCTCCAAAACAGCATAAAATAGCTTGCCAAGACACGCCATAGCATAGAATTTTGCAAAAACAGCCAAAAACATCATAATCATGCATGTTGAAAAAATGACAAAAAGGCAAGGTTGTAGTATGGCAAAAATGTCAAAATATGACATATCAGAAAAATAGCTGAAAACATCTCAAAACAGCATAAAATAGAGTGCCAAGACACGCCATAGCATGGATTTTTGCAAAAATAGCAAAAAACATCATAATTGTGCATGTTGAAAAAATGACAAAAAAGGCAAGGCTATAGTATGGCAAAAATGTCAAAATATGACATATCAGAAAAACAGCTGAAAACATCTCAAAAACGCATAAAAGAGCGTGCCAAGTGACAGCATAGCATAGAATTTTGCAAAAACAGCCAAAAACATCATAATTGTGCATGTTTAAAAAATGATAAAAAGGAAAAAATGTCAAAATATGACATATCCAAAAATCAACTGAAAACACCTCATAACAGCATAAACGGTGTGCCAAGACATGCCATAGCATAGAAATCTTAAAAAATGGCAGCAAACATCATAATCATGCATGTTGACAAAATGACATAGATGGCAAAAATGTCAAAATATGACATATCCAAAAAACAGCTGAAAACACCTCAAAACAGCATAAAATAGCATGCCAAGTGACACCATAGCATAGAACTTTGCAAAAACAGCCAAAAACATCGTAATTGTGCAAGTTCAAAAAACAGCTAAAATTATCTAAAAACAGCATAAAATACCATGCCAAGGTAAGCCATAGCATAGAATTTTGCAAAAACGACCAAAAAAACATCATAAAAATTCATGTTTAAAACATGACAAAAAAAGGCAAGGTTATAGTATGGAAAAAAAAAAAAACAGTCAAAATATGACATAAAGAGATGACATAAAAAACAGCTGAAAACATCTCAAAAAAGCATAAAATAGCGTGCCAAGACACGCCATTGCATAGACTTTTGCAAAAACAGCCAAAAACACCCTAAAAATGCTTGTTGAAAAATGACAAAAATTGAAAGGCTATACTATGGCAAAAGTGTCAAAATATTACATGTCAAAATTTGACTTGTTCCAAAAACAGCTGAAAACACCTTAAAACGGCATAAAATAGCGTGCCAAGACACGCCATAGCAAAGAAATTTTCAA
The DNA here is from genome assembly GCF_008729295.1 of Plectropomus leopardus. Lineage (NCBI taxonomy): Eukaryota > Metazoa > Chordata > Actinopteri > Perciformes > Serranidae > Plectropomus > Plectropomus leopardus. Next base: position 34,582,453 of record NC_056473.1, read on the forward strand.
ATATGGTCAAAAACATCATAATTATATATGTTGAAAAAATGACAAAAAAGGCAAGGCTATACCACATGTCCAAAAATATGTCAAAAAAATGTTTGAAAAAAATCTTATCATAACTTCTAAAGACCTGTCATAGTAAACTAAGTGGAAACAAAAGCCGAAAGCGGCCAAAAATCTCATATTTTATCATGTATAGTATGTCGAATAAAAGAAATGTCATATTATAGCTTATTAAGACGTGTCATAGTGTTCAAAGTGGAAATAAAAGCAAAAACACGCCAAAAAGGTCATATTTTTGCACGTCAAAAAAATGGCCAAAAAGGCAATAGCATAGTATGTCGAAAAATGTCAAATTTTGACATGTTTAAAAAAATGTCAGAAAACGTCATATTATAACCTGTAAAGGCGCTTCATTGTATACAAAGTGGAAATAAAAGCCAAAAAAAGCAAAAAAAAGAGCAATATCTCACCAAAAAGTCATAGGTATGTCATCCAAAATCTGACCAAATCGTCATACTATAGTATGTCAATCAAAATGGTATAAAAATGTCATACTAAACTATGTTGTTCAAAATGATATAAAAATGTCATTGTATAGTATGTCGACCAAAACGGCACAAAAATGTCATACTATTGTATGTCGTCAAAAAACGCATAAAAAGGTTATACAAAAGTATGTTGTTAAAAATTGCATAAAAATGTCATACTATGGTATGAAAAAAAAACGGCATAAAGAAGTGATACTATAGTAAGCTGTCCAAAACTGCAAAAAAAAAAAGAATAGAAAGAAAAAAGTAATACTACATTTAAGAAAAATGAAAAAAAAAGGTACCTCGTACCTTGGACCTTGTTTTCCCATTATCATTTCATTATCAAGTAGAACATGTTTTCTGTTTCACCAGCACACTGCCAAGCAAGATGATGAATGGTACTGGTTAATCTTCACCCGAATTATTGCATTTTCATATGCTGTTGTTGAAGTTCTTATCCACTTAGAACTCACACAGACATCACACTTCCAGCACACCTGTCGTCTATCTTCCTCCCTATTGTTTCCTCCTCCCGTCAATTTTAGACTCCCCCCCCCCACACACACACACAATTCCGCGCTCTGTCTTTCCCATCATCCCGGTGGTCAGACCATGGAGGTTTTTAAGATAAAAACAAGACAGAAATGGTGGCTTCAAGCATACTGTGTTCTTTGTTTCCTGAATCGGGGAGAACAGTGTCCTGTTTTCTCTCTGTGCACATCTGCCTAGGAACATCTGGAGAGTGTCAGCCTTTCAACATTGTGCAGAGCAACCATCACTCTTTCCCCTGCCTGACACATCTCATCTACTCCCAGTCAGCAACAAAAAAAAAAAAAGAGAGACAACGCAGATCTCCCACATTAAAAATCACACAACAAATCGACTTCAACCATGGGTGATTGGAAACAAAATGCCTTATTGGATGTGGCTGGAGGAACAAGAAGGTGACAGCAGGGAGGAAGGGAAAAAAAGAGAGGCTGAGGTGGTTAAGTTGGAGGCTGGTAAACAGATGTGAGAGAGTTCATACTGTAAGTTTAGAAGGTCCGATATACACAGGTAGACTGAAAGATACACAGAATACGTAGTCTGCAATCCTATAATTCTAATTATTTTCTCAATTCGCAGGCAATGACAGGCATGATATGTTAAAGGGTAGAGAACGATCATGGCTATAGACAATATTTTAAGTATGGCTTAGTAAAAACACTAAAAACATTGGCTAGGAATATGGAAATGAAAAGAAATCAAAAAATACACAACCCTTTTTTGTCTAGTGCATGCTCAAGCAGTACTGGCTTACCAATACAATAAATAAATGAAATAAAATAATTTAATCAAATCTAATTTTCTTTTTTTGTGTGTGCATACAATATGAAAATTTAAATAAAATTTTATTCTATTTCTGTGGTTGAAAATAGAAGTACCATTTATTTATTTATTTTCAATTGTGTCCGATTTTATACCATTTATATTTAAAAAAAAAAAAAAATTAAAAGCGTAATCTCTTTTTAAGCCCATTTTGAGAAAAGCAGGATTCTCCTAGGTGTCTCTTATGAAATATGTGGAAACTCACCATGCCAAGTCATAATATAATACACCAAATAGAAAAATACTTTTTTAAAGTAAAGTATTTGTCTCATTTTAAATTTTTTTTGGATTTATGCACAGTAGTCGAGATGTTAGTAATAATTGACGACGTTATTATTTAAAGTAAAAAAGTAAATTATATTAATTATTACATTTTATTTATATTACATATGTGTACCTCAACATGTATTGAAGTTTGTGAATTCTTGCCATATGATACTTGATATTATATACTTACTTTTTTTATTAACTGTATTTATTTTTTATTTTTTGCTTAATTCGTTTGATCTTTCTTCGCTTGACGGTAAATACTGTATTATTTTGTTATTTATTGTTCATTTTGAATATAATAATTTGGATATTTTTCTACTTCATAATTATTACTTTATGTATTTACTGAATTTTTGAGTGAGGACATTGCTAGTGAAGACCTTTCTTTGTTACGAATGACCTTTATATGGTCTTCTTCTCTGTTCATGTTGATTGACCTGTGAACTCATTGATTTGAAACACATGTCCTGTACACTATACATGTCAGTTAGATGATTGCTGGCTTTTATCCTAAAGAAGACAAGATGTGCCAAAAGACTGATCTATGGAATTTAAAATAAAAAAATAAAAAAAATGACCTCTGAGTTATGAGTGTTTCACTTCCACTTGTAATCTGTTAAACATATGGAAATATGCTTTACTGTGAAAGAAAAGCCAACAGTATTTGTTGGTCTGCATCATAATCACAGGATAGAATGAAAACACAAGAGCAAGTCTATCATCATCCATTTTTTGGAAAATATTTTGCGAATATTTATTATAAAAATATAAATGTTTCCACTACAAATCATTTTACATTAGTAGACAAGGCCATCTACATTTGCACACATAAACTCTCACACAGACACACAGGTCAGTCTTGAGACAGAAAATTAGGAATCTGGATATAGGGTGCATAACAGTATTGCTCTCTCAGATGTCCCAGGTTTATAAAGTAAGTCAAAAACCAAAACATAGATAGACACATAATTTACTGTATGCTACAAAAAACTCATCAACATTTTGCTGTATAATGTTAACAAATAAATAATAATGTAATCATAATCGCCTTTTTATTGTAGAAAAGAAAAAAAGCAGACAAATATAATCCAAAATAAGATAAAATATAATACAGATGATTTTTATCTCTTTTTTAATTAAAAATGTTGCACATTTTTTTATTTATTCTTTTATACATACAAACATTTGTACAAAGAGGGATGGCCATGTACATATAGTGGGATCTGTAGCGCTAGTTGCTATCATTACGATGGTTTACATTATGTACATGCTAATTAGAACACATAGCAGCAACAGCAGCATCCACAGGTAGACCAAGTCACAGAAGACCAACTGACGCACTGAACAGGGACGGGATTCCCAAAAGCACCAAAATCACCCCTATCCACTTAGTCTATAGCCAAGCCAGTAACATTTCCATTCAAAGTGCGCAAATATTCTGTACGAAGTGCTTGGAAGAAATTTAAGATGGCACCCTTGTGGTAAAATGTTACCCATCCAACAGCACAAATTACCGAAGTGACAGTTCAGAAATACTGGGTATGTGTTCCACTGAGGGACTGACTGGGTGACATCAAAGCAAGAGACTAACATCTAGAATTCTGCACTTCAGAGTACAAGATCATCTAAGCTCTAAGGTGCCTTTCGGAAATCCCATCCTTGACATATATTGTACTGGAAACTATCTCAGAAAGCAATCATTTATTGGACGTGTTGCATCTCTTTCAGGGCATTTTCACACCTGTTAGTTAAGGGCAGTGATGAGAAAACCTCATGCCCCTTGGAGATGATAAAAAAGAAAGACCAAGACTTTGTTGAAAATACATAGAAACTGAAACTTTTTTTTTTTTGCTCAGTGATCCCACCATGATCCAACCCAACTAGAGGAGGCATTACTTTTTGTATCAAACTCACCTGGATTTATGGATTAATTTTATACAAGAACAAAGTTCTTATTAATACCAATTCTCAGATCCCTCATGGCTTTTGTTAATAAGTTATGGACTTAGACTAAAGTAATATAACAGCATCCTCAGATCAGCAGTGTTGATCTCATCCTTCTAAACTGATCTATTCCGTTATTAGCCCATTAAATGGTCGTTGTAGAAGGTAGACGGTAGATTTTTTAGTCATTTTGAAATTACGTTTGTCCTCAATCCTGCTACATCTTTGGAGTTGAAGGATGAGTTGATTAAAATCAGCAACTACTATTCAGATTCCATCTGGCTGCTCATGCATATTGCTGCTGATGGCATCATTCAATTCCTGCAGTGCATTTTTTGAAGTCTTGTGTCCTTATGGCTTCCAACAAGGTCCGCCCATCCAGTGCAACAGCTTGATCTGGGTTGTTAGGGGTTAACCATGTCTCTGCGAAGATGTGCACAGAGCAGTCCCTAATCACCCGCCGCCAACTGGACATTAGCCAGAAGAAGGCTTGGTATAGACACAGCTCTCGGTCCAAGTTGGGTCAGCCTCACCCTGATGCCAGCTCGCCTCCCTCTCTTCATCCTATGCTTTCAGTTTGGTTTCTCCCTTGTCTGACTGGCCACTTGGCATATGCCATTGGTGGGGACCCTCTCGCAGTCTGCTGCATTCAGTCCAACCCTCACACAACTTTTCCCAATGTTGCTAAGTGCTTCTCTATCGTAGAAAAGTCAAGCTTCAGCAGAAGGGGCCATGGTGTCAAAAAAAAAAAAAAATGCAAAAAAAGAAGCAAGGATATGAGGAGCTGCAGGCTGCTGCATCTACATGTGCTGCCGTCGTCATAGCATTGGCACCATAGATTTGATTAAGTAGGGCCCTAAAATGCCTCCTATTTTTGCGTTTATTATTGGGTGCCAACCTATGGTGGCCATAGGGATTATGATGGGATCAAATGGGGACGAAAGGCGGCGTAGTATAATGAGCAACAAAGTCTGAGTAAGGAGGAGGTTGGTTTGGATAGATGGCTCAAGCAAACTTTTCAGAGACTGCTGTTTATGTCACATGCAAAACCAAAAGTCTGTGTTGATTTATTTTACGATACATACATACTTCAGTACATAATGAAGGTAACCTACGTAGTTTAGATTACATAACAAAAGTACTTTTTTTAAACCCAAACCCTAATTTTTTTTCTGAACCAAGTGTGGCGAATGTGAAAACTAATAGGACTGAAACCTGACCAACTGCAACCAATTCCCAACATTTAAATGCGATATCAGGCCTATTGGTACGTGCAGTTTCCCCCGTCTGAAGCATTATAATTTTAGTGATAATAACTGATAATAGCCATTTAGTGACCTGCAAATATTCAAAATGGGTGATTAATAACAGAACAAATTCCACTCCTTAGAGAGATTATGATACCTGATGTTCTGTAGGGTGAATGATGCTAACTTGCCTTACCTGAAGAAGAAACTCAAGTAAAAACTCTCCTCTAGTTTAAAACACTTCCACAACACAACAAGAATGTCTGAAGCAGGAGCCTGAAAGACACCACTTCATCATAGATTCTGTTTTACCTCTTATAAATTTCTCTCTTAGAGTTTTCCCTTTTCTGTCTTTTTTAACCCGCACCCTCAGTTTCTGGCACTGCTCCATTCTCTCTGTCTGTTTCCCCTTGTTAGAGAAAATACAATGAATAACGTACACATCCTGAGATTTCACACAAAGGGCATTGGGTTGAGGGAGCGGCACTATAACTGTACAATATCTGTTCATAAGCACATAGAACACTGATGTCACCATAAAGAAAAACTGTGTGTGAAGTGTGTTATGGCCCCTGTACCTTCAAAGCACAGCGTTCAATACATTGTACATGTGACGGACTCATGGCTTCCAAACAATGAGACTATTTAACTGATTATCATAATTATTGCTTTTATGTGACATGTCTACTGAATGCAAATGCTATAGAGTTAGAGCTACGGAGTAAAATGGCTCGGTTAATGCCTAGGTATGTCCATAACCAGCTCAGTTCTCTCATGGATAGAGACGGTATATGTAGGTAGTTATAACAAAATCTCACGCCTCAGACCTCATTAGTCCAGGAGGGGTCCACATCCGGGTGAGCTGCTGCTGTCTGACGTGCTCTTCTACACACTGTTTCACTGCCTCGTTCCACAGACAGTCAGGCGTGGTGGGAGGAGACTGTGAGCATGCCTGTCCCCTTTTAGCCGTAAGGGGAAGGCTATGCTGTCCAGCTTAGCCAATATTGGAGAGCTCCGGCTATAAGTTAGTCCAGTCCTTGCCCTGTGATCGGTCCAGTCCTATTTTGTATCCCTTCGAAGGTCTCCTTGACCTCCTTGGCTTCCCTCTGCTCTCTCTAACCCCCCTATATGTCTGTAAGGCATCTCAACTTGGGCATGGAGGGACGGAGGGTCGAAGAGTCAGCCAGTTCACTAGCTGGCAGGTCTGCACTGAGCTCTTTCCTGTCTCTCTGTAAGGACTTGGTATCGTCTTTCAACGAAACAACAAAAGCCCTCAGTTGTATCGCATATTTTCCTCCATTTCCATCTATTAGCAACCACACCGACAGACAAGTCTCTGCTGTTTTTACTCGCTGGGTTCATTTCTTAAACAGGTACTGGGCCATTCTTGGTGTGGGAATCTAGGGCTTTGAGGCTGCTCACGATCTTCTTCTGCGGTCCTACGATAGTTACTCCAACCTTTTTCAGATCCCTGATATGTGATGGACAGAGAGGGAGGCGACCATACACAATCAGAAAGGGAGACGAGATGGAGAGAAAGGTGGGACAAAAAGACATGGAAAGTGTGCATTAGTGATGGAGGATGTGACATTTAATGACATGCTCCCAGGGCCGCTCCTCTCACTTTACCATGCATCTGTCATTCACAACAGACTGCATTTCCCAGAAGGCCACTGGGCTACCAAACACCCTGAAGGGGTTTGGGGGTGGAGGAGGCTGTTGCCTCTGCTCTCCATTACGAACAAACAGGGAGGTGGGCCTATGGGGCTACACTGACAGCTGCTTTTATGACCCTGTCAGTGGAGGAAATATGGGAGGGCTTGGTGGCATATAAGACCCAGTTTCCTGCATTGCATTGAACTGGATTTCATTGACAGAGTAGATATAAATATGTGGAGAGGAGCGGCACTGGTTCATATGCAATATATTACAACATAATTCAGATATATCAATTAAGCTCTTAAAAGATTAGTTACATGCATTCAAGTGTAAGAGAATACAATTTGTGTAGGAAGAACTTTTAACAATAAGTCAGCGTGACGTCAGTTTCATATGTGTTATGCATCATACACATCAAACACACACGGTAGTTAGTCAGCTCAATTAAAGCATCAAACCCTTTTTGAAACATAAAGCAACAACAACCTTAATCTAAACGAAGTGTTGCACACTAAGCGTTGTTGATATCACAAGAAGCCACAGTGGATGTTAAGACTCATCTCTGTTGCCCATCTAGGAGTAACAATAATGTTATTATATTAGTAGAAGCAGAGTTGCAGTCTGAGTGGTGGCATAACTACAGCAAACACTTTCGGCCATTAAGACATTTTAGTGCTATTCGAAGATAGTTCCATTAATGTTTTGTATTATTCAGATGCAAGCGGAGACTTTAGTTCAGCCAAAATAGCATTAAGAAACTTTGGGGCAAGGCAGACACTGAAAGTGACAAAAATCACAATATTGCTTCACTCTGTCCTACAATGTAAAGGGATAGTTCACTCAAATTTTGCTTTAAACATAAACTGTGCAGTTCAAGTCTTTTTCCATAAAACTTAAAATAAACAAAACAAAGAAGTTTTTGTCTTTTGGTGCAGTAAAAAAAAGCACCAATATGCCTTAAAGAGACAATGGCTCAGTTTCCATCTATACACTTATAATCCAGATTACAGTTGGACTGAAACACAGCTATTGTCTCTAAAAATTGACTAACTATCCCTTTAAAAGTCGGACAAGTGAAAGCCTATCAGTGATTCTGGAGGCAGGTTACTGCTCCCAGGCAAGGGCCTGGTTTTTGTCCTCCACCCACCATCCAGAGCCTGAGGAGGCGGGAAGGAGCTGGGCGTTAGAGAGTGGTGATTCCCATGGACGGCTCCCATTCTGGGCAAGTGGCGGGTGTGACGTGGACCTCCGTCAGAACCACTCTACTGAGACACAGTCAGGCCCAGCAGCATTAATACATTAAACTAGAGATCATCAGTGAATCAGGCTAGGTCATGTAGTTTTACCTTTAGAATGTAAATCAAATGTAACTGTTATAGTCTGGAAAAGAGGATCCTCTGAAGCTGAAGAAGAATTGACAATAACTCCCATGTTTTGGGAACATGGTGGCAAACATTTTATAACCTCGAAATCAGAGGTGAATCGTCCTATATGCAACATAGGCAGCCACCAAGGGTGCCACCCAGAGGCAGGTTGTCAAAGTTGCTTGCCTAAAGCCAAATATCTAGTGGTCACTAGTGGACATTTTATCAAAAAGAATAAATCTCAGCTAAAAACTGACAAATAAATTCCAAATATAAAGCTGAAAAAAATAAAATAATAAGTGAATTACAGATATGGTTGATATTGGCTAGAATGGTGGTTATGTGATTAGCAATGCAAAAGTCATAATTCTATTTATTTGATTTAACCACTTGAAACCTGGCTTGATTTCTTTCAAAAACATGGGAAAAAAGCTTAACTTTAACTTAACAAGATAAGTTAAAGTAAAAAGTGTTTTTAAGTCCCTCTTTTTGATAATTTTTAATACATTTCTCTCCCTCTCTTTCTCTATCTGTTTATTTTCTCATCACCTTTTCTGAATTTCTTGCAATGTGTTGGACATTTCTCATGAAATTGCTCGCTGCCTTTTTTTTTACCCCCACATTTCAACAGATATCTAACCAATTTGCTCTGAATGCACCACAACAAAACTGATGTTGATATAAGTTTCAAATGGTTAATATTATAATGACCATAAGGTTTTAGAATCTAACTAGTAATCATCAACTATAAATGACTCAAGGATGGTTAATCCTATTTTATTAAACTATGGTGTCAGACCACATGGATTCTAACTTTAGGCTGTCCAGGAGTGCAATGGCATTTGGAAAGTAGACATAAAAAGACACAGCAAGGCATTATATCACAACAAAATATTTTCGAAGCATTGTCATTGTAAGATTAACTTAAAGTCGTGTAATAAAGTTGTTTAACTTGGCAAAAACTAAGCAATGCAGTGCTCTGGCTTAACATAACACCAACAGTTGAAGGTTTCTTTCAGCGCGTCACAGTGTTAACTCAGCAATTCCCATAATCCCAGAGCAAAACCTTTGCAGGGAACTTTTCTTAATTCGAGTAGTAAATGGGAATTCTGGTGTTTTTGTTGTGAAAAGGCATGAATCATAACTGTATCACTTAATAATGGACTCAAGTCAATGTCTAATTTGTTGTATCATAATTTGAGCTGCTGAAGGAAAGTGGATGGGTTAAGTTTGAATGCCAGGCAGGCCTGATGGGTACGCCCTGATTGACAGTGGTGTGCACACCCTGTGTATAGACTTCACTGTGCCAAATGTGGTTGTACAAGAAAATGTCAGTGTTTTATCACTTCAGGTTGCTTTCCTTTGTCTGGCACTTCAGGTCAAGTTCATCACCTTCCCAATCAAATACCTGAAATGAACTTTGCGTGCACTCTGTCTAGATGAAGAAAATAGTCCAAATGATGCAGTATTTCCTAGTCAATCCATTCCATCCCGTCTTGAAAAAAGACTTCAATTACTCCAGCAGATGAGTCAGCACACTGCAGCCAAGTATGATTACTGTTCCTCAGAGGTCAGAGCATTGCCAAGCCTTGTGCTGAATATCAAGGACTAGATTAAGACTGTACAAATCAATAGAGCAATCTATATTGAGCAATGCACAGTCTCAGCCAAGGCTGCTAGCCTTGTAGCTGAGTTAGCCTTGAGAGCCTTAGCTGCAGCCTTCAGTGGATTAATACTGCAGTGATCCAATTTAGCATCAAGCTACAGAAAAAAAGCATAACAGACCAATATGATTTCTTGAGTGGTAGCTTACTACAGTGCAGTTTATCTGAGATGTGTTTTGCCAACACCTAATGTGGATTTCCACCCAGTCTGCAGTGTAAGCTTTTTTGTTTTGTAACATGTTGACTGGAGATAACTTTCAATTGATTAAACATATTTACTGAAGAAATGGCATGAGAAATGTCAAGAGCAAAATACCTCTTTTGTGTAGGAGGCTACCCCTGAGAAAAAGAGATAAAGAAATAGTACGCAGCTACAACAGAGGCTACAATTACAACTGGCTCCACTCACCAGTCAAGTTGCAGTTACAGTTATAATAATAATAATAACAACAACAATAAAGTAATAGTAGTAATAATAATAATAATAATAATAATAATAATAATAATAGATAGATAGATAGATAGATAGATAGATAGATAGATAGATAGATAGATAAGATAGGACATATAGTACTTTTCTAGGTACTCAAAGATGCTTACGCTTACATCCATCTCTGTGAAAATGTGGATGTTTCATACACATCTTACCCTGGAAGCAAAGATTTAGACAAACAGCAGAGTTTCAAGGTCAATTCATTCGATTCTCACCAAATGTAATCTATGACATAATGGCAAGAATTGACAGTTGAGAAACAGTTTTTTCTAAAATACTATGAAGTGAAGTTGACCTTTAACCTTTTGGAAATATAATGTCATCACTTTATTATTTTGTTGTCCCATTTGTGCAAAATTCAGGCATAACTGACACATGAATTCCTGATTTATGGCCAATAATATGATTTGAAGGTCACAGTGACCTTGAACTTTGACCTTCAACCACTAGATTTTAATCATTTTCATCTAATCATCTAATCCTTGAGTGACAGTGGACATTTGTGCCAATTTTGAATTTGGTATCTCTACATAAAGCATCACTTTGCACTTGAGCCTCATAATATTTGTAAGAAACGTAGTTGTAATATATTTAAGGTAAATATATTACAATTCAAAGCAGCAAATGTGGCAAGTTTTAAATTTCTATTATATTCATATTACTTACAGGAAAGGACATAATTTGCATATTTGACATTGGTCACTGTAGCTCTCTTACATGCTTGGCACACTGGACAAGTTTCAGTTGGTTTCAATCTGCAGCTTCACCACTAGATGTCACTAAATTCTACACACTAGACATTTAAGCCTGTTAATGACTGTCTGGTTTGGTAAGTTACCAACTGACCATCACTCCCTGGCTGCCCTCGCTCGCCCCGCTGCTGCCATCACTGCAGGGAGTGGCTGCTTTGATCACAATGATTAGAAATGTCCAATTATTTACCAGGTCACATTCCACATCAATTAAACCCACAGCAGGCCAACAGAGCGAGAGAGAAAGAGAGAAAGACTGAGAATGAAGTGACAGAAAAGGTCTGCACTCTGACCTTGACAAAAAAGAAAGCAACAAAAAGATATAAAACTAGTCAGTTGTGCTTGATTTCCCCAAGTAGCTGCACTCTGACCTATAAGTCTAAAGGTGGCTTGTTCATCAGTGTAATCTCTCAGTCTATAATCACAGTGTTTAGGATTTATAATTCCTTTTGGTGTGCCAACACAGGACTCTTGCTAGAACTGATCCACTATCTCAGAACCTTTTGTCAGCCTGAAGATCCTATAAGCAGAGTCAAACTGTCTGGTACTAACTCTCCAGGAACATTGACTTATTACACCCTGTACTGTGACACAGACCCTGACTCATTACCCACATAAACGTGTTATGCTGTTGCAAATAAATTGTATATGGACTTGACTGACCACGTTTTGTCACATGGTCAGTGTGACCAACACGTTTTCATCCCAAGTCATCACATACCCCCGCTTTGTCAGTGGACTTTCGCATCTACACATTATTCTCGAAGTTTCCTCCTGCGTCTGCTTTTGACATTCTGACCAACGCTTATGATGTCAACAAAATGTATTTAGGATTGGTCAACAAAGGTAGAGGTAGTTAGGTTTAGGCAACAAAAGCACATGGTTATGTTAAGAAATAGAACATAATGGTGTGGCACTACGTTCTTGAGGGAAGTGAACACTGGGCTCTTGGGTGAAAGTCAGGGGTTTATTGGACCCATCCACCACACTTCCCGACCCTCCAGCTCCTTATACTACGTCTGTATATAATTACCTGCAGGGTTTCAACCTGATAGCGTCCAGTGGCATACGATAAGGCCATGACTGGTTTGGTCCAGGCACATTATCATCTAAAGCCTGTCCACATTTCACACTGCCACACCAGGTGCTGTCTGGCCAACCAGCGGCATTTATTAACAACACCAAAGGTTATGTCTGTCCATGTTCCAAACTGATTCCACCTTGCAACATGTCATGCTAGCACAAAAAGTTGCTTTTGGTGCTGGTATCTTTAGCAAAATCACTGACAAAGCGGTGGCATTTGACGACTTCAAAATAAAAATGGGCTGGTGTGACACAGGCCATCGTATACTCAACACAGTGTAAATCCTGCAGTGTGTGCTCTCCACATATGATTTCTCTTGATTTGGCTCCCAAATAGTTTTTTGACAACCTTTGCTTGATCTTTGCTCTGCATTTTAATGCTTCACAGTATAGAGAGTGCCATGCATACCTATTTGACAGCTATGCCTTTATTTGCTCTTTCAAAGGCCCCTCTCTCTACCCTTTTATCTTGTCAAATCTCTCCTCTCATTCCCTCCCTCAATAGTTTCTCTTTTATCCTCTCGCCCTTATGGAACTCCTCTCCTCTCTTTCTCTGTTTCTCCTCTTATCTCTCTTTCTTGTAATGCTCTTAGCTTCTCCCTCTGTGGTCATACTCGCAGCATCGAGAGTGTGGCTAAAGGCCTGTCATTATGAATTACCATGAGTCATCTGGACACCTTTAGTAAGGGCTTCATAGCTTTCTTTACTAACTGTGAACAAGAGTATTTGTGTGTGTGTGTTCTTCCCCAAGAGCCTCTTCAAATTCCTGGGCCTTACCATGGGTACTAGGGCCCTGTAAACACTGCTGACATGAATGGGCAGCATAGCTTAGTGTGTGTGTGTGTGTGTCTGTGTGTGTGGTTGTCTTACTCTGTGGAGGTCTTGGCCAGGGTGTCACAGGAGCTGTAGCTGACCCCGGAGAAGGCCTCTTTGCAGGGCAAGGTCCTCATTCCATCCATCCAGTCACCCAGTGTCCCCATCGAGGGGACCTCTGAACTGCTCCTGTCCAACAACAAGTTGGCCGGCCTGAGGAGACACAGGAGAAGGAAAAAAAAATATTAATGAACAAAGAATACACACATTTCCTTAGGTAATGACTTGTCACATATTCTGATTAACAAAGCGGAGTTAATGTTATTTCAGAAACGCAAATACATTAGGGTCATCCAGATCATCAGCTATTGTGGAAGGGATTTATTATCAAGTGAAAACTACGTACTTACAGAGCTGGCATTTGGCATATAACTCTGACCTTGTCACTTCCCCAAAACATACAAGTCAGCACAGACTGGAATGGGTAGTTTTTACTAAAATGGCAAAATGTGTTAAATGTAGAGTGCATAGCTGTGCACAACTATAGAAAGTCTGTTGCGAGGAGGTTATGATTTTATTGACACACACTGAGGCTGAAACTGAATAAAGAATAAGAATTAAATTATTAAATCTTTTAAAAAGTCTATATCATAGTCTTTTTAAGATATCTAATAATTAATTTATAAACTTTTTTAGGAATATTTTGTGCTTACTTTGATATAATTAAATGTGAACATTTGAACCTATACTATTCTACCCATTCTGTGCTTTCATACCTACACAGAACTAAATGTAAACCAGTCCTCTTGATCTGATTGAGCGGCACTTATCAGGGAACTATCCATACATGCACACACACACAAACACACACATGCACAC
>NC_056473.1:34597015-34682207 GCF_008729295.1 Plectropomus leopardus
AAAATGCACACTTCTGACACATTTCTACATATTCTGTCTATTCCCATTCAGTCATCTCACCTGGTGCAGGAGGAACAGAAACAGGAGTGTTTGCAGAGCTCTCATCTTCGATGACTTCTCGACTTATTCAAAACGAGCGGCGCTTAAATCCTCTCTGGAAGATTTGGAGAGGGACAGACGCGCATGCCGTTGAAACATTGCTGTAATCACCTGCGAGAAAAGTGGCAAAATTTACGATGTTAAATCACTCCGAATCCCTTTGTTCAATTTGGGAAGACCCCAAAGATTGTGCATTTGAACCTTATCTTTTAGAAGAAAATAAAAACTTTCCCTTACCGGTTTTTCAAACGTAATACCTTACTTTGTTGGGTAAGGCGGTTGCAATCATCCTTGTTCAATCCACTCTCGGGAAAGAGTCCTAAAATCCCTCAAACGTCTCCGTCTCTCTGGATGCTGAGTGAATTTTCCCTGAGCAGCTGGGACACTTGGATCTCTCTACAAACAAGGTGTTACATTCAGCAGAAACAACACTCCTCTAAGTTGCGATTCAAGCCAGACCGAAATAGCCTGACGACTATATTTTCTCCCACTTCCCGAGTAATGATTTTAATAAGATGACGATGCGCGCGGCAAAGTGAGCCCGGGTCCCAGTGACAGGACTGCAGCCAGTCACAGCAGTCCGCTCGCTGTGCGCTGCTCAGCTCTACTTGATTTCAGTGCGCAAAATCCTCCGCTGCGCGTCTGGAGACTCCAAGGTCGGCGCGCATCCGCGCAGAGAGTCAGACCAAAGATCTACCTTTTGAAGTCTCACTCTCTCCGTGCAGGAGACAAGTAAGAGGCTTGATGTCACTGTTAACAGGTTTTGTTCCGCAACATGTCCACGTTTTTAACCCTTTAGACGTGTGATAAAAAGCAAGATGCTTCTGCAACTCAGTTTTCACTGTGCTTTATTTGTTACCGATGAGAACACATTAGATTTAAAGTGAACATAACTATGGCTGCACCTTGTGAGATGTTACTGAAGGTTTGGCAGAATGCATGCACAACTTTTTAGTATTTTAAATCACACTATCAAGACTTCCAACTTGCAAACACAGTTATATCTGCAGGGCTGTTTGAATAATGCCAGTAACAAAAAAAAAACAATGGCGAGTGATCTTTATTCATTTGAGAAGTGGCTGACGCAGCAGCCCTGACCACACAGTGCACAGCTAAAGGTCAAGAGCTGTGCTGATGGCTGAACAAAGGCAATTTAACACTCTCACTGTGGAAAAGAATGGAATTTAGGGATCTGTGTGACTCTGGCGCCACCATGTGGTTACAGCCAAACACCTCACTTTACAGAGACAACTTGCAGTTCGTTTGCAGGTGAAATTGATAAGTGGTACACATTTAACAACTTCAAAACCTGGATTTACTTTTCTTGTGCTGCTTTCAGACACCTTTCCTAACTGTTTAAACCACTTAACCTGAGCAAATTGGTAGCCTTTTTTTGCATTTTCAATAAAATGCAACAATAGGCAATGAGCAACTTGGTAAGAAATGTTCCACAAATTGCAAGAAAGTAGAGATAGAAAATTATTTTAAAAGAGCTAAGGAAAAAGGAAAAGCTAGGGAAAACTTTACATTTTCTTAACATATTTAAAATGGTATAATAAGTTTTAAGCACTTTGTTTAAAACTAATTTTCACATAATTTTCTTGTGCTTTTTTACTAATTTCTTACTGATTCTTGGGTCACTTGCTGTTTAATTGCACCTTGCCTTCCTCCCATGTTTTTGAAAGATATCAAGCCAATTTGCTCAGGGTTCAAGGGGTGAAACCTTCAGGTTAAATCCTGCAGTCTACACAATCTGGTTCATATTACAGAGGTTAAACACCAGGTCAGCCATTAGAAAGTATCGACAGGGTGTCAAAATTTTTTAAATCAGGCCCCTCTTAACACCAACTCCAGCACCGCCAATGGAGTATAGACCTTTGCATTGGTCCCCCTTGGCCTTAGGATCATGGTCATCAGTGAGCTTTAATGGCTGTTTTAATGGCTGCTCAAGTCAAGCGATTGAAGACTTGTGTTAGAGACAGTAAGGTAATACAGGCGAAATATAAAGGTGAGACAACGAAACACAAGAAGAGCAGTTCAGAACAAAATGTTGCTGATTGCAGCACCGTGGCAGTATCAATTCACTGAGGAGGGATCTTATTATTTATTTCTTTTTCTTTCCACTGAATGCCACAAAAAAAGTTTGATTCATTGCAATGCCTGCCATCCTCTCTATGGGAATAGTCGCTGGGTGCAAAAAATAACACCAACAAATTTCAGATTGTTTATTTGAAGTGCAGATTAACTGAGTAAAGCTGCCCTGTAACTCAGTGGTTCCCTACTGGTCAGACCACAGTGTCTGTATTTCTCTTTAGTCATTAGTTCATGGTCCACACATTCAATTTATTTCCAAATGTTCAGTTTTATTTAATAAATGTAAACAACAGGCCAACAATTAGCTAAGAACACAAATAAATAAAACTTGCAAGAGTAAATAGAAATGGCATTTCAAAATAAAAGCTCTGTGCCGGAAATTCACTATACATAAAGTGGAGTGGGTTTTTTATTGTTTTTGTTTTGTTTTGTTTTGTTTTGTTTTTACAAACCTGACAGGCTCAAGAGACACTCACAGTCCATTTAGAATGGACCCACGACCCACTTTGAGACCACAACCCAAAAACACACTTTATTATGAAGTACAGAACTACAGACTCTGCAAAGGGCCTGATTTACCATGCCAGCCTTTTTCCCCAGTATTCCACTACTTTATTGCCCTGTTCTTAGTATTATTTGGCCTATCAACATGTTGTTCCTTTGTCAGCTTTTTATGTCACTTGTCTTTTTGGTTGCAGTGCTATTTATTTAGCAAGTGTTATGTAATGTAATGTTATGTTATGTATTTTATTCTTATAAAATGTTTTATTTCATTCTCTTCTAAGCTCACATGTTGTTTACATTTTGTGAAATAAAACACATTTTGTGAAATAAAATTAAAATAAAATGTGGTAATTTATCTTAGATGTGTACCTTGAACAAATGATTAAAGAGAAATCTGGACCACATGGCTGGACCAGTTGGAAACCACAAAGTGCCACTTTGTAGTACTAAATGACCCTCTCATATGAAAGTGTGTATTTGCTTTGGCTGTTTATTGAGGCTAGAATTGCATGCAGGCATACCAAATCAGATTGTTTTAGTAAGACTGATTCTACAGTGTGCTGATCAGATACTGTTCCAAACTGGAGTAACAAAAAAATCTCATCAGAGACTCGCCCACATTTACATGTTTGAGTCAAAGCAGGAGAAGAATAACCTTTTTTTCCCCAAAGAATAAACATGAAGACCATGACATCTGTAAACTACAAACATTTATACAGTCTTTACGGTTAGGATGAATATGGCTTTTGCAAATACTTTTCATGATAAGTTAAGTGCAAATAAATGATGAATGATAGAAAAGAAAGAAACAAGAAACAGAAAATTTCCACTCGGGGGTGTCTTGATGGATTTGGCACCACCGTCTGGTTGAACAGTACCATCTCCTCAGTTTGCAGCAACATCAAAACTACATTAGCACAAGAGTTGCTTATAAAGGGCTTATTTTTTTTGTTTTTGTATGTCTTCAAAGCACTTAAGAAGTCAGATGTTTCTCTTGTTTGAACATTTTAATTAAAATTATAATGTGACTGAAAACATGTCTGTCAGGAAATTCTTAAAAAGTGAACATAACTGGCACAAATTGTGCAAGTGAATAGTCCCTGAAAGCAGTTTGTATTGATATGAAATTAATTATGGTTTTTATTTGGTTGTGCAGGCAGAGTAACTGACAGGCATCAGCTTGGATGCAAACTGACAAGTAACGCACGGTATCATCCTATTTTCCAAAGTGGCACATTTCATCAGGTTGTCAACATGTTTTCCTGTTTGTTAATTTTGTAGCCGGACTCTTAGCTTTTATGAGCATGTTAGAGTTTCATTCATAATAGGCTTTGTTCTACATTTATGACAACCTGTCTATGAGCTTCATTATGTTGTTTGGAGCTGAAAATGTTTATTATATGAAAACTGTCACGTAGTGATTACATAGAAAGTTGCAACTGCTCATCCTGGTTCTCAAGAAAGTTTTAAAAATATTTCTCAATCCAAAGTAACACACAGCCGTTCTCAAAGGCCTGGACAGTGGCGCCGCCAAGGGGTGGCCATGGTGGGCCACTGTCCCTCTTGTAAAAAAGAATTGAAAATAACTGAAAGCCTCTGTGCAGTTAGATTTGTTAGGTTCCATATTTAAATTTACTTTAACAGCATAATCGAATTCTGAAATTCAGTTATTACTTTTGGTTTTAGTGTGCCAATCTAAGATTGTCAGTGGCCCCCTCTGACCAACCCTATGAAGAATTTATGGGGTGCCACTGGCCCCTAAAAGGAACAAAGCCTTCTAACTATATAAGGTGGTCCAGTTTAAGACTTAGGGACTGAAACTCCACATCCACACAAGTGGCCGCGGAGTTGTTGAATAGTATTTTGATGAATTACAACATTTGTGTGGTAGGAAGTTCTTGCGTCTGGATGCCAATGCAAAATTAAAGTAACGTCTTTCATGTTGTATTCATATGGAGAACGACAGTGCATATCAACACAAACAGCCCCTTTTATCCTTATCCCCTTTTATTCCTTTGTAAAGACAGAACTGAGCAAAAAAGGGGGAAATACATAAAGTCTGACTGTGTTGTAAGGATGCAACATAACCACCGTTTGTTAAAGAAATGGATCCTCTGTGCACTTTTCCTGCATAGTCATGAAATCACAGCATTCAGCCATGATGAGCAGATTCTGAGACAGAACTCACACAAAGTCAATGTTCACATCCTACTGTATATATAATGTTTTGCTTTATGATGTATGTGGTGCACTGTGCAGAACAAAAAGCTTTGGCCATGAACCCAATAAAATAGAGGAAAACTTCCTAATGTGTTTCTGAACTGTGTGATATTGTACGTACAATTTAAAAAAATAATAATTATAGGGATACCAAACTAACACAAGACCCTAAGTCCACATGGATGCTAAAATGCCAATAACGCTATGCTGATGCTTATAATGTTTGCTGGTTTCATCTTAGTTTAGTGTGTTAACATGCAAACATTTTCTAATATGCCCTTCACCAAAAGTGCTGCAGTAGTTTGGGTTTGGCTGATGGACGATGTCCATCACCAACCACTGAGTCCAACATTGTGATTTAAAAGGGGACCAGAACATGGGTGAGCATTGGCACTAATTGCATTCATTGTGTGTTTTTGGTTTTGAATTAACTGGTAAAGGAAAACAAAACATCAGGCCATCAGTCACTCTGCCTTAATTTATAAACACCCATTCATACCAACTTCTCACCATATGTATATGCAGCCAGCTACAGGGATTTTCAGGTGTGGGATGAAATCATCCCTGCTAGCTCTCATGTTGGTTATTTATTAAAACATCATTTAACTCTTTGAAACCTGAGTAATCTGGTTTAAAGGCAATAAGCAATGAAAGTAGAAATGACCCAAAAATTAGCAAGAAATTAGTAAAAATTTAAATATTTACACACACACACACACACACACACACACACACGCGCGTGTGTGTGTGTGTGTGTGTGTGTGTGTGTGTGTGTAAGAAAATTATTTGAAAATATAAAAAAAAACAAAAAGGAAAGGAAAGGAAAACTAAAAGGAAATGACCTGGAAAAAGTACTTAAATGTTAAAACAATTCTGTCACTTCATTTTAAATATGTAATTATAAATGTTGTTTTTTTTCCTAGCTTATTTCTCTTTTCCAAGACACTTTTCCCTAGCTTTTTAAAAATAATTTTCTAAATCTATTAATTTCTTGAAATTTGTGGGACATCTCAAACCAAGTTTCTTTTTTTTTGTCTTTTTTACCATGTTTTTGAAAGAAATCACAGCAATTTGCTCCGGGTTCAAAGGTTTATATACTCGTAAAAGGCATCTGACAGCAGCACAAGAAAAGTGATGTCTCTCCAGTTTTCAAAGGCTTAAACAACTGCAGTGCTATAGGTTCAGTGTTTGTGTAGAAGAAAGGAAGTTCCAAGACTGGAGAGATGGGAGTGAAGACAGGTCAAGGACATGATGAATGTGTGTCTACAGCTCCCACAGACTCCTCCACTCTTCTCACGCAGTTATATATTGCGCAAGAGCCTAATTTTCCCTACGTGCAAAGCATTCAAAGTTACTTCAGTTGCCGTTCTGCTCGTAAAGTTGCTACAAGAGACTAGGCATTGAGTTCAGGTACAACAGCCAGGTTCAGGCTGGAAGTAGAAGAATGACACTTAACGCATCAGTATGCTCTTAACAAACTAGCTTGTACATTTGAAGGGAAGTGTTGTAATAGTATTCAATTTCTATGTGAAATGGGCATGGCTGTAGGATTATTTATTTCATAAACTTACAGAACCCCCTAGATTTCTCGTAGGGAGGGACCTTCAGACCGTGTATGACCATCCAACTATTATTTTAAATAAAGCATATTGACACCTTTACATTATATCCACACTAATCAAATTAAAAGTGCAAATTCAGATAAAAATCTTTCCTCACTGAAATATCTAAACAATAAAACCAGTTACATTTCTCACATTTCAGTCTGCAAACACCAAAACTGTAACAAGTTTGACCGATGCAGCCTGGTTACTCTGTCTAGTTTTTAACTGTCCCCAAACGTGTCTGGACAAGCTAATGCCATAACATTAGACTTGCTTTTTCCAGAATTATCCACTCTGGAGATGATTTCAAAAAGCTGCATGTTCAAGTGTTAAAAGCGTGCTTGGTGGGGACAGAGGGCTAAAAACAGAAAAAGGGCATGTGTTTTCATATTTACTTAGATTTGTGTGGTTGTTATCTTAAAAATAACAGTATCTGTTAATAGAATGGGTGGTCATTCACTGAAATGTGTAAAAGCATGTGTGTTTTCCTGACAGGTAGTATTTTACACTGAGTGAAAACAACACAGGGAGAGAACATGTCATCTTCTACATGCCAATGTCAGCTTGTGTCAGTCTTTTCATCTTTCTCGTTTTGGTTCACTTAAAATATATGCTAATGTACTTTTTAGTCCATCCTTGTAGTAATGTAATTTTGTGTTTATATTACTTGATTGTTTGTTTTGGAGTTGTATATTTCAATTTTGTATTTTTGCTCTATGTTGTCTGTCTGTAACTTATCAACATAAGCTGCCAGGACACTCTTGAGGTTTTTTTTTTTTTTTCTGGTCAAATAAGATTGAATAAAAATAAACTACAGAAAACTAAAACTAAAAAAAAACATTCTAGGATATTTTCATTGCTCTTAATGAATTTAGATGAGCAAATACCTTATTTGATTTCTCTATCATTGCAACAGTTTGTCTCATGAAGGGTTTCCCAAGGCAAAGCAAGTTGTAACCGAGGATAAAATTCCACAAAGTACATTGTTGGTTTGATGTTATCATCCCCCCTCCAAAGAGGAGGGTGTCGGTTTCATATTACAACTGGCTTTGCACGGCATCATGGTTGTAGGTATACATGTGCGTGTGAGTGAAGGGAGTGAAGACAAAGAGGTAGAAAGAGGGCACATGCAATGGCCCACTTACACGCATTTGCTTTCCAGGGGGAGGAGAGAAGGAGCAGCCTAAGTAAACAGAGGACTTTGCACTCATCATTCAGCAGTACAAGTTGCAGACATGCAAAACCACCATGACTTGCAAGTCTTACTGATAGTTAAAGTCTACTTCTGGATGACGAAAAAATAAAACTACAAACAGAAAATGCAATTAACATGATGTTTAAATGAATGAGGACAAATATTTTTTGATGTCCCAAGAGTTTATTTCCTTCAGCATATTAAATTGGATAAACACACAGTTTTACAATACTTAGACTTCACATACCATAACAAAAGTGAATTGCAACGTATAATTTAAAAGATGAAAGTTTATATCACTTGCAAATTTGTTGAGTGTTATATCTAAGGAAAGACGTGAAGTGAAAAGAACATAGGCAAAGTCCCATAAGAGAATTATTATCTACAGACCAACTCTGTGTACCAGACTTCTCCACAAAGTCCACTGGGAATCTTCACTCCCTCTGTCTTCCTATGGTTACATAATAGCCCACTTGCAAACATAGCGTCAACTTCCTACAGATTCTTAAACACACATTCACTCACACACACATAAAGCCACCTCTGAGCAACAGCTACCACCAGTTCTTCCTAGGAGCCAGCTTGCAGCAGAGAGAAGAGGCAATGAGCAGCGGGGTGTGGTTTCCTGCACTAGGACTGGTGGCCTGGCTCTGCTGCCTCAGTCTGGGGCCCGTTCAGGGGGGGAAGGTCCTAGTCGTGCCTGTGGATGGGAGTCACTGGCTCAGCATGAAGATACTGGTGAAGGAGCTCAGCAACAGGGGCCATGAGATCGTTACGCTGGTGCCTGAGAGCAGCCTGTTGATCCATGGCTCGGAGGACTATAAGACTGAGATCTACCAAGTGTCTTATACCAAAGCTGAACTGGATGGGAAATTCAATGAGCTGAAGGATGGTGTGTTCCTCAAGCCTCCAGCAATCACAGATTTGTTTATAAATGTGCAGCGTTTGGTTAACTTTACTTCAATGCAAGTGAAAGGCTGCGAGAGTTTGCTGAACAACCAGCCTCTAATGAGTCGACTGAAGGGAGCAGGCTTCAATGCTGTGCTTACAGATCCCTTCCTTCCTTGCGGGACCATCCTTGGACATGTCTTTTCCATTCCAGTGATTTATTTCCTGCGTGGACTTCCATGTGAGCTGGACAGAAGAGCTAACCAGTGCCCCTCTCCTCCTTCCTACATTCCCGTGGCTTTCTCTGGCAACTCAGACATCATGACCTTCCCACAGAGAGTCAAAAACATGCTCATGACTTTTTTGGAGTCTTACTTGTGCAAAATCATGTATGCCAGCTTTGATGATCTGGCCATCAGGTATGTGGGAGACAACATAACCTTCAAAGACCTTCTTAGTCATGGTGCTATTTGGCTTCTCCGATATGACTTTGTTTTTGAATGGCCCAGACCACTCATGCCAAACATGGTTTTTATTGGAGGTATCAACTGTGCAAAGAAAGCTCCTCTGCCAGCGGTGAGTATTCAAAGAATGCATGCTAGAGTAACAAGCAGGCATCACATCTGGATTCACTTAAGTATTGTATGTACTTGCTTTGTATTGATTCAGGTTAAAGCAACTCGTTAGATATTTATGTAATAAAAACTACACTGAAAACCATAAAAATACACAGTTCTTTTACATTACCAACTGCTAAAATGACAATGTATAATATGAAAGAATAACTACAACTAGAACCACAACAATCCACCATTGCATTTAGAATCTGTATGATAAGAACATTTTTAGTCTTATATAAGGTCCAACTTTCATTGTGCATGCGGTTGTAAAAAGCAAATTTCCTCCTGCCTTCTTAAGATTTGAGTTAGTTAGAACAACAAATCGGCCAATATATGTATCTTTGTAGGTCAATTCTTTTTAAATGCAGCGCAGAAAAGCCAGTAATAAGGTTGATGTTTGATATTTAGTTATGATATTAAGTGTCTCCATTACATAAAGCAATCATATGTTTGTCACAATTCATTAAAAGCAACAAACTTAAGGCACCCTTACTAAAAATGTTCATGTAAAAAATAGATTTTGTTGACTTTTAATTATTGTCATTGATTGTTATTGGTACCAACCTATTATTATTATTATTATTAGTAGTAGTAGTATCATCATAATTATTATTATATCCCATACAATGTTTTTAAAAATACATGGGTTATACATTTCAAGGACCTTCTGAATATTCCAGTGTTATACAACACATAATGAGGACTTTATTAACCACAAGAGAGTATTTTTTTACCTTTGAACTGAATATGGATATCAATGTCTCAGGAGGATAACATGTGCTGTGATAAAACTGTAAAGATTCTTTTGACTGGTTATAATGATTTACAAACAATTGGCTCACAAGGTTGTGAAACAACAGATTTGTTTACTCTTATGGACAATTCAGTGTGTGAGCTTTGAGCCAGGAAAAGCTGATTTGTGGACTATGACCAGCATAATCTAAAACAAGAAGTGAGAGGCCCTGTTGTGTCAACAGAAATTAAGTAGGCCTATTCACTAAGAGCAAAGGGTGTGTTGACATAGCAAAAGCAAGATAATGCTTCTAATATAATTGCATCAGGTGGATCTGTGCTGAATACAGTGACTACATTTGTTTGCACAAAATATTCTGTTTTTTGCCTTTATTCTGAAAATGCCAGTATTCCTATATTACAATTAACATGCCCAACAATGGAAAAGTGGAACTGCCATCACTTCCAATCCAATGTCAATTTCGATCTGAATATGCTCTTAACATGAACAGCATCAAATTCAGAATATTGTCATATTCAGAATATTAATGTGAAGTAAATATACCCATTTTGATCAAAGAACTCCCTGTTATGTTTGAAAGTAATGTGTCAAAGCAGTATTCAGATGGCTGTGACACAATGGCTGCACCTTCATATAAAAAAGCTGGTGCACTTTGGTCACTATCCACTCGTTCTAACTTTTTTTATGTGCATACATACATAAAATCTCAAAATTTGGAATTTTTCAACTAATTTTTGTGTCTTTTCTAATGTCCCTGCAGGACCTAGAGGAGTTTGTGGAAGGCTCAGGAGACGACGGCTTTATCGTTTTTACAATGGGCTCAATGGTGGACAACATGCCTGAGGAGAAGGCAAAACAGTTCTTTGACGCCTTTCTGCAAATTCCTCAAAGGGTAATAGTAGCCATAACAGATGTAATAAGTTTACTTTGATTAAATCCAATAACCTTCATCAGTTTATGCAACTGATTACTTTTCTCAGAGCCCTAATCTAATCAGTCTGAACCATGGGACTTTGTCCCCTGCCCTGCTTTATTGTTAACATGCCAAATGTCAGTTCAATACATGACCAGTTTGCACATATTCAAAAAAGAGGTATTATTTCTGTTTTAGGTTGTTTGGAGATACATCGGCCCTGTACCTGGAGATTTACCCAAAAATGTCAGACTTATGAAGTGGTTACCTCAGAATGATCTCCTAGGTGTGTTTAGTTTCATTTATACAGTATTGCTATCCTGTTAAAAAAAAATTAACTAATCAGAATATTTTCTAAAAAATTAACTACAACTGGTTTCTGGTGGACTGGACCTGTAATTGTGTGTTTCTGTGCTCCTCAGCTCATCCCAAAGCTAAAGCCTTCATCACTCATGGAGGTACCCACGGTATCTACGAGGGTATCTGTAATGCTGTACCGATGCTGATGTTTCCACTGTTCGGGGACCAGGGAGACAACGTACATCGCATGGTGTCACGTGGTGTTGCAGAGAAACTCAAAATTTATGACATGACGACTGAAATGCTGTTGACTGCACTAAATAAAATCATCCATGACAAAAGGTAAGACAACTGGATGTTAATTAAAAAGAACAGTCTCTCAGTTGAACAGGGAAGTCATAAAAATTCACCATCAAAAAAAGGTGGAGTTTTCTTGTAAACAAACAAAATGTGTGTTAACATTCAGAGTGTATGTGTGAGCTCTGTGGCCAGAGATATACTTGCTTTTTAACCAAGTAGCTACATCGTGAATGTAATTGTTCACATACTTGCCCATGTACCACATGTGCTACTAGAGGGTTCCACTAGAGGGCACACCAAAGAACTCAGATTGTATAAAAGGTCCAGATTTGCAAGATGTAAACAATGAACATGGTGACACTCTTGGAGGTTGCTGTAGCCTATTGTTCATACTGAGATCATGGCAGAAAAAGTGAAAGCAATGCCATCACAGATGCTAAGTAAAAGGCCCCTGTATGTAACACTGTCCCTACCGTTCATAATTGTTTTGCATCTTGTGTACACGTAGCATTAATTTGAGGATGTGCACAACCAATGCTTCAAACCAGGCTCCCAGGAATGCTGCTCAATTTTTCTCAGTGCCCCCTTGCACTATTGCAGCAGATAAATCCCCTGTAGCCCAAAATCTGAGACGACACCTTAAACTGCAAACTGCATTTGGGACCCTTTTGATCATGAATTTTGATACATGGAGATTTTAATAATTGTAAAACTTGTAAAATTGTAAAATCCATGTGCACAAAGTAGTGGGAGACATAATGCAGAAGTAAACCTGAAAGCTAGAAGCTTTTATGGCATAGGCTACCCAGGTGAGCAACTCTATTTCAATGTAGGCACCATCTTGTCATAATTATACATCTATGTTCCAGATGGACACAGGATACACAAGGAAACCATCATGTGAACGTATAATTTGCAAAGCCATTGTTTTTACATATTTTTAAATATTCCATTGACTCCACCCATACTAGCCTTTCGGCTTCTTCTTTGTCTTTGCTGCTGCAGTTCTACATACCATGGTGCATTATCTCCACCGATAGATCAGTGGATAGCATGAAACCATAGACGGGACTGTGCACTGTCACCTGTATATGCACGTGTGTCCTTGATGGTGTGTGCCAGATGAACAAAATATGGACCCGCCCATAGAAAAAAAAAATCCCTGTAGATCTGAAACTCTACAGAGATTTGCTTGTGTTATTTGACAAACAGATTTTATTCTCTAAGTATGAAGCTAATAAAAGAATAGGTTTTATTTTAAATACTCATCTGTCAAGTCCTTGCACAACCATGGGCCACCCAGACTGCAAGCGCACAGGTATTTTTTTAACTTATGATGCCTGATTAGACCTCTTATCAGGACTGTGTGGGGGTGAACATCTCCCTCAGTTTTCTGTTTGTTTTCTGGCCTCTTGAGGTTGCCCTGTGAATCTTTTCTTGTAAAGAAACAAAAGTTATGTTTACCTTCATTGTTTCTCACAAGAACATGTTGTGTGTATCCTTCAGGTTTTACGAACGCATTGCATTGACTTTCTCATGAACATTTGCAAAGTCAAGTTTTAAGATATTCTCTTTTTACCACCTATGTTTGTTTCCCAACAGTCACCTTCTTTACTGCATTTGCTTTTCTACTGCTGTGTATTGTGTATTTTTTTCATTTATTTATTTATTTTTGGCATGTCAATATTGAGCTCCACCCAAGATCAAACTGAGCTCATATCAGCATGAAAGAAAATGAGAATGAATGAATGAATGCTACGCTGAAAACACATAAACATGTTTGGAAATAAATAATTATTGCACATATAAAATGGTTCTACTAATGAGATATACTGAAGGCTTTTTGTTGATCATCCTATTAACTTTGTTTTTTCAAACTACTCCTTCTCCCCAGCTACAAAGAAAACATGGTGCAGCTGTCTCAGATTCACCTGGACCGTCCTGTTCAGCCTTTGGACTTGGCTGTTTTCTGGACTGAGTTTGTCATGAGACATAAAGGAGCCGCACACTTACGAGTGGCTGCAAATGACTTAAACTGGATTCAGTACCATTGCCTGGATGTCATCGGCTTTTTTGTCCTCATTATCGTCACAGTTCTGTGGGTGACACTGAAGTGCTGCTTGTGCTGCACCCGCAAGTGTTGCAGAAAGAGGACTGCAAAGAAGAAGCGAGAGTAGCGTTTCCAGTGCAGCAGGCGTCAGTTTTGTAAATTCTCTAATGAATTAACTAATGAAGGTTGGAACACTGCAATGACATTTTAAGATAGTGTGTGTGTGTGTGTGTGTGTGTGTGTGTGTGAAATCTCATCTTAAATGTGTAACTGCATTGTTTTTAACGTGTAACAAGATGCTGGCAATTACTGATTGATGCAATCCTCTGCCAAAAAAGCTTTCAAGCAAATAAAATGTTTGTTTGGTTTTTTTAAACTTTGTCAAAGTTTTGTTTGTTGTATTTTAACCAGGCTAAGAAAAATTACACACACAAAGTACACTCCTTTGGGTGAAATGGTTTTACTGGCTACAGGAGTTAACTTTGGTTATTAAGTGGGTCGAATGCTTTACTTTGTTTTCCAAATGTTTCAATGCTTAATGTACAACACATTGTCAGACAGATAATGCTGCCTGCAGAGATTTTTCCTGTAACATCTCTTCCAGCGATATAACGCCTTTTAGCAGACTTATTGGAGATCCACAGTCTTAGCAACATGAAAAGACAGCTGATCACATTTCTGAAAATAGGCCACAAAGTTGGTGTATCATCTATAACACAGAGATAAAGTAGGATTTACAACTGTTCTACTTTCAAGTTGTATCATTTTGTTACAAATAACTTAATCAGAATTATGTTTTTCTTTAATCAGCTTAGTGGTGTGTTAATACAACTGATTCCAACAATTGCCATTTTTTTCTTACATCGTTTGTCTGCTAGTTAGCATGCTAACAACATGAAATATACTACTACCATGTTTGTTTTTGCCTGTGCTAACTGGCCCCAGTTGCATAATTTATGGGATTTAAATTTGTTGGCTTCCCTTGTGTATCTGAACAGTTGACTGACAACCGATTCTTCTGCATATCATCATGTAGGATTATCCCCTGAAGCAATACCTGGAAGATGATG
Organism: Plectropomus leopardus; assembly: GCF_008729295.1. Taxonomy (NCBI): domain Eukaryota; kingdom Metazoa; phylum Chordata; class Actinopteri; order Perciformes; family Serranidae; genus Plectropomus; species Plectropomus leopardus. Next base: position 34,611,627 of record NC_056473.1, read on the forward strand.
AGCAATCACTGTCGAGGTTTACCAGGAATGTGTCACAGGGCACTCAGAGGCTGTTATTAGGGAAACAGATGTCTGTTCACTATTTTTTACAAAGCACTGCAAGAGTTTGAACTTGTGACCTTCCAGTCAGAGTTTCCTTTGAGGCCTTCAGGCTGCTGTTAGTTTGCTGGAAGCCAAAGCTTTGCAGATGCGTCATGTAACAGCCAGTTATCTTGCATTTTTGGAGCATCTCCTTTCACTGAAAAAAACCTTGAGACAAGACACCCAACAGAAAACTGCTGTTTTAATGCAGTGGTCACTGTATAGATTTTAGGCTATTGGGCTTTCATAACATGTCGTCTTTCAGAATAGTGGAAAGAAAAAATCCAAAATACACATTTAGGTGTTATAATGCAGATTTATGCTCTGCAAATATAGGCAAAAGGTGCATTTTTTTCCTTATGTAAATAAATGGTTTAATAAGTTACTTAAATAAGTTTCATGGTGACACATATTAGTAAGTTTTACCACAGTGTCTTATTTTTGGTCTAAAATTGTATGGAATTGCAAAGTACATATATTTAAGGGCTTTTAAGGGCTCATATTCATAAAGTTTTTGCAGAGGCATTTCTCCATATATTATTAAAAGCCTGATTTATGGAATATTGTATTCTTAAAACATTGTGAAAATGTATTTTAATTGTTATTGACAGTATTTTCTGATTTATGGAACGAAAAGAAGAGATAGCCAAACTTCTCTCAGTAAAACCTCTGGCTCCAATATGTAAACAAAATGAAATTAGAATTTTGAAACTGACTATCCAGTGTTCATATTTTTGGTCTCGAAATGTATGCAAATCAGTGCATATATCATTAGATAATGCCTCATTTGCATATTTAAACATACAATTTTCAGAAAACACGAATTACAAAAAAATAAAATATAAAATAAATAAAATATTGTATTACTGAAAGTAATCAAATGGGGAAGGTTCAAGATGGTATCTATTAGTTAAAAAAATCCTATTCACCCCTAAAAATCTGTGCCCTGTATTTGTTAGCAAGCACACAAACTGCATACAGAAAATATCACTATTGCCACTGTTAATATCTGTTAATATCTGCCTATGCTATTTTTTTTTTATTATTGTTGAGAATGTACAGTTAGCAGGAAAAAATAATAAGCAACCCAGAGTGCTTCAGTAATCTCAGTTTGGATATTAGTTCCATCGTATTAAATACATCTCTACCAGTGCACTACTATGTTTGTGATATACAGCTGCACCTTTTGTTGTGCAATTTCCCCTCTGTGCCAAATTGCAAAGGATGGGGTCATGCGCATAGAAACCTCATAGCACTTGTAGCACATCTTCCTGTTATTAAGGAAGCTGTTTAACCGTTCACTAAACTGCACAGGAGGCCACTGAAAGAGTGAGTTTGCAAGTTCCTGGTAACTAAACTACTTTTTATGTATTTATTTTACATTTCTCACCTGTTTCATTTGTACACTGTGTAGCAGAGGGCCACTTGGACCATGCAGAGGCTAGAAACCTATCAGATAAAGCCAGGAAGCTGATTAGTGGGATGATGGGCAACAGGTGAGACTGTTGGCTTCAGACAAGGTCCTTTGTTTGCATTCTCCATGTGGTTCTGGAAGAAAAGACTCAAAAAGTTGTGACCGATGGCTAAAATAGAGGTGAAGCACTGACTGACAATTATTTTAGTTTTATTTTAGCATTGCCTATTTTAACCATATTGACTGTATTGTTTTTATTGTTTAGCATCGAGTTGGTGTTGTATTATTTGTAGTTTTAACTTCCTGTCTCCTTGTGTTTTTAGTGCTGCAGCTAGTCAGGTCCTCCATTCGCCGGTGTGGTCAGGTTGCTGGGAGTATGCTCACTCTAGACGGTAACATGGTTTGTGGTGGCACATTTTTATTTCTGTGGTATTTTATTTCAAGTGTGTTTGGGTTTATAATCATATTTTTGCACAGATAGTGCACTCCTAGTGCTCCATCAGTGAATTGTTGACTTCCCAGCTGTAGTACGACTTTCTGTATCTTCATCTTTTCTTTCTTGTGTTTTTAAGAGTTTTGTTGTGACCAGCACTAAGAAAAAAACATCTGCCTTATCAGCATAGCCTCCCAATCTTTTTTTATTCAACTGATAGAGTCTTATACAATATTAAACTCACAATATCCTTTAATATCCAGCTCCGATATCACATAACACTGGACACATCAGAGACTTCATCAGGTCCACCTATTCAAAAGGCCTGTGGGAGTGTATTGTATGCACTTATACCCTGTGAGTTCCCCACTATGAATAAAACCTGTATGAAATCAGAGTAAAAGGTGAGGAATGCCATCAACACTGTTTTGTTAAGTTTAATTATCAAAAATTGTCTATACACAGTATATATAATACAGTATATATACACAATCCACAAATTTGCATATTGTGCCATGTTGCTGTGCCGTGTCAAATGTATTGTGAATATCCCCTCCATCTGTAAGGTGTTGTGTCTGTTGTTCTGCCTGATTGCATGTGAGGGCTAAACATATCCCTCCTTGATAGGAAGGAAAACAAAGCACCACCATAGCAACACTCAATAACCTAGAATGTTTTTTGACTACAATTTATGAGATATTTTTAAATGTGAGTTGAGATGTTAAACTGATGGACTGGGCTTTCCTTTCTTTAGTGTTTTGTTTTGGTTTTGGTTTTTTTGCACACAAAATGCCTATAGCTCCATCTAGTGGTTAGTAGACAGTACAGCATATGCTGCTTATCAGCTCCCTTCAAAAGCCATTGCCGCTCTTTTTTTGTTTCATGCGTTTGATAACACCTGTGCCATGATAGTTTATAAAAAGACATGTGTTGAAGAGTTAGTTCTTCTACATTCCCCGGCCAAGTGTTTGTTTAAATAAAATACAATCTCCACTGGCATACTTGGCAGAACATTTTCATTTGTTAGCTGCTGAAGTTTTAAAATTTAAAATAAAGAACTAATACTAGCTTAAATGGGCATCTTAAAGTACTTAAAATGCTAACATCACATAAGACAAGTTAAATCCTAAACACATACGTCTGTCTTTTGACAAAAAACATCAGATTAATTAGTTCCAGGAAAAAAAACACAAAGGACAGACGTTAGACCTTGATGTGAGTGTGTAATTCAGTGTGGGAGGTGTGACTACCTGTGTTTGCATTGTGGTCACTGCGGCCTTAAGACACAGTTTTCCACTCAAACATTTACCTGCCTGTCACCCCGACTCTCTTCCTTTAGAGTAAATGTAGCTTATGATGAAAACGAGGTAGTTGAGCATTAATATATTTGTGATTACCCACAGCAAATATGGACCTTTGATTTTTTTTTTTTTTTTTTTAGGGCAAGAAATAGATGGTTCAAGTAGTCAGAACCTAAACTCATGTTCACAGCGCATTCAAATCAAGTTTAGAAAGTTTTCTTGAGGATGCATTATTGTTTTGTACCTTAACATAAAATCTCAGTCTCACATGTAAAGACCCAAGGAGTGTTATATAGTGAATAACTACACATTTATATTACTGATGATGAATCAACATATGTCTGGTATTTTTGAGAGGGTCTTGCTCATGCTGCAGTAAGAAAGGTGTGATTCTGTGCAAGAATGACACCTGCCCACAGAGTTTCCGTTGTGTGAGGCTTGACTACAAAAGGAGGTGGTGGTGTTCGGGGGCACAGCCAGACACAACGTTCAGCTTTTGCTCCTGCACAATGACAATGATCCACGCATACTGCATCATATTTTTCTTTCAGCTGCTCTCCCTCACTGGTAAGATTAAATTAAATTCCTTTTAAATGTATTGCCAGTATAGAAGTGACTATATTGTTTAATACTCTTGATAATAATAGCAGACAATTTTTACTATGACTGCAATATTATTTTGCTGTTTTACTTCTGCAATAATAATAATAATAATAATAATAATATCAATTTGGCGGTTGAGAATTTAGTTTTTAGTAGTGTGTTTATTATAAAACCTTCTCTTCTTGTTAAAGGGGCTCCTGAGAGCAGCATAGTGGGTGGCAAGGTTTCAAAGCCTCATTCCAGACCCTACATGGCATCACTCCAGTTTCGTGAAAACCATTCATGTGGCGGTTTTCTTATTCGGGAGGACTTTGTTTTAACTGCAGCACACTGCAAAAGGTGAGTTTATAAGCAATAAAGCAGATACCCAGAATGGCATGAAAAAAGCTTTTGATGCAACAATCAATTAACTAATTAATGGGTTGAATTAAAATATTTTTTTCAATAACTGAATATTTGTCATTTCCAAAATATTAGTAGTTATTAATGCTGTTAGTTTACATACTTTTACTTTACTTATTTTACTTAATAGCCTTTATTTTGACATGTGTAACCCTTTAAAACCTGAGCAAATTGGCTTGATTTCCTTCAAAAGCATGGGAAGAAGGCAATCAGCAAAGAAGAAATGACCCAAACATTAGAGAGACATGAGTAAAAAGGACAAGTACATTACCCCATAATTAGTTCTAAAAGAATGTTTTTGTTTTGTTTTTTAAGTTTAAAAAAAACATAAAATAAAATAAAACCTGTCAAGAATTGACCAGCATAAAGTTCTTAAAAAATTAAATTAATTCCATACTATAACTTTAAATATGTAATTATGACCATTATAAATATAGTTTTTCCCCTACCCCCCTTTTTTCCCAAAGCTTTTTAAAAATAATTCTCTTAATTTACTAGTGTCTTGCACCTCATGAAACATTTCATACCCAGATTTTCATGTTTTTGAAAGAAATTGCACTTTGTTGCTCAGGATTATTCAATACCTGCAAGACGCGTCTGAAAATTGCACAAGAAATGTGATGTCACTTCAAAAATCAAAGGGTTAATGTTGTATCAATGATATATCATATTTAATATAAGCACATAAAGAAAAGACAGAATGATTATTTTTTACCAGGGGTTCTTCGTTATTGATTTTTGATCAAGTAAATCTAAATATTTTTACATTATTTATTCCTTTTTTCAGTGACTCTCAGGCCATGACAGTGGTACTTGGAGCTCATGACATAAGAAAGAAAGAGAAAAGCCAACAAAGGATCCAAGTGGCCAAGTACCATCAACATCCAAAATTCACTGGAGAATACGATTATGATATCATGCTACTTCAGGTAAACTAAAACAGTTTAAAAGTTTATGTCAAAACTTTACATGTAAAATATTTAATCTTAAGGATGCTGCTCAGTTTCATTCTTCCGTCATTTAGACTTAAAGCAGGGAGATTTCAAACATTTGCTCTGAAGCGGGTGTGGGTGTGCAGTTGAGAAACTTAACATAAAAAATCTCAGTGTTGCTTTAAGAGGACATAAACATGCATTGAAATGTGTGAAAAATTATAATCGCTGTTCTACTGTGGTTTCCTTCACAGTTAAAAAAGAATGCCACGCTGAATAGGTATGTGAAGGCCATCCAACTACCAAAGAAAGATGGGAAAATCCCCGCCAACATTAACTGTACTGTTGCTGGCTGGGGCCAAACTGAACCTGGACCCGGAAAGCCTGCCTCAAAAGTACTGAAGGAGACGACAGAGAAGATGCAATTCATCTTTGAGTGCAAAAAAATATGGCAAAAATACTTCAATAGTGATCACATGATATGCACCCAGTTTACCAGAAAGAAGGGAGGGGTTTGCCAGGTAATCTAAAAGTACTGGAAGCAGATAAGTAACCATTATATACAACAAAACAAATCAATAATGCAACAAACACGGAGAAAACAGTCTTTAATTAATTAACAAACAGTGTTTTTTTTTGTTTTTTTTACAGTCTACTAAACTCTCTCTGCTGCTTTTTCCTCAGGGTGACTCCGGCGGACCGCTCATCTGCAACAGCAAGCCTCTCGGAATAACGGCTTTTACCTTGGCAGATGATTGCAACAATCCCAAGTATCCCCATGTCTTCACTAAAATCAACTTCTTTCTGCCCTGGATTAAGAAAGTGATGATGGGATAGGGGAATGTTGCATGAGCCCCTATTTAGGCCGAAAATGATTTTTTTCTTAACTTGCTTGACAAATAACTTGGCTTAGTAAAGCAAACATTTGAAGAATTAATGATCTTTGTTGGAAAAAAAATAGAAAAAAAAGAACAAGAAGAGCATGTTGCTATGTCCTTCTACAACATCTCACTAAAGCCTATTTCTTCATTTAAGAAAACTGTTTAATTCTCTTTCCCAAGATTCATGTGCAAGTTTTATCAACTATGTTCATATTTACGTTCATTATTCCAATAATTATTTTATTAACAATTCTATTTTTGCAGAACAATTTCAAGTCTTAACATAACAGAAGACGAAACAGTACTCAAGGATTTCCATAAAGAAGAAAAGGCAGAGAAATTAAACAACGTGTGGTGGTGGAGGGTTTATAGGAAGTGAGTCAGAAGTATGATGGTTCACTTGTGGTCTTAAAGCCTAAAGGCATTACGGTTAAACCACAGACCACTGCTGTCGTGTTCACAGCTCGTCAGTCGTAGTGCAAACTCTTGAAGTTGAACCGTTTTCTGTCTGTGAAACCTGTCATCTGCAGAAAAAGTAAATGTGCTGATTTAAAGGAACAGTTCAAAATAAAATTCTTGTCAATCACAACTGAAATATGATTTCCTGTTGAAAATGTCCTCGTACCAAAACAGACATCTAAAAACTCACCTGACTGGGATCTCTTGTGAAATATCTTTTCTCTATTACCTGATGAGAGATTGGGGTTGCGAGTGAGAGGCAGAAGTTTTTTTTAAATACAAAACTGAAATTCAGTTACTTAAACAAAAACAAACAAACAAAATTAAACAAAAGTTTCATTTATTAAATTTTCATTAATTAAATTTTAACATAACACTACTATTTAAGCACTGCATACATTTCACATCATTGCAACTTAATGTAGTGTTGACTATTATTAAATATTAATTATATATTATATATATACACACACACACCTTATGTATATGTGTGTGTGTGTGTGTGTGTGTGTGTGTGTGTGTATATGTATAACAATGTCCTTTACATGGTGTATTTATTGTAAAGACAATCTCTACAGAAATAGGAAATAACTGGTGTGTGGCATTACAGAGCTTTGGGTTTCTCACCTTGTCAAAGAACCTGCTAAGCTTCACTGCATTGGATGTGCCTGCAGCAAGGTATCTCGGGTTTGTGCAGTCCTGAGAAAACAAAACAGCACTTCAGCCGCAAACTTCAAAGAAAGTGAGCCTTTTCTTTCTCAGGTAAAATCTTACAGCTATGCATAGAGTGTGTGTGTGATTATAGCTTCTTTCAAATTTCTCTGATGGTGTATGGTTTTAATTTAATTTTATTTTAATTTTATTTAAAAAACAAAACAATCCTGATAAAATTTGGTGTGTCTTGCCATCTGCCATGGTGTCTCAAAAGTCACAGACTTTCAGATTATTCATACAGGGGCTGAAATGTTATTGTTTGTTTCATTTCTGTTTTTTGTGACAAACCACGTTTATATTTCAATAATTAACACCATTCAAATAACTTGACTTGTGTATCATTGAAGGGTATATGAATAAGAAAACTTAGTCAGGGTACAGCCACACATTAGCAACTGCAGGCGGGTCATCATCACCTGCCGAGGTTCAATTGGAGCTGAATATGGGCAATGCCAGATGTGAAAACTAGCTTGCTAATGTTAGCTATCTCCCTGATGAAATATGGCAGAATATGATGTCATTGGTGCATTTACTATTTTCTTATGTTCCATACCTGTCTCTTGACTCACTGCCAGCTGGGCAGCATCTCTCATTGTGAAGCAATGTTTATTTTTCATGGTCAATATTATCAAAGATCTGCTTCAACATAGCAACAATCAATAGCATGATCCAGTTTGATTTTGTAAAAATGCAAAGGCAGCATAAAGAGGAGGCTTTGTAGAAGCTCTATAGTGCAATCTCTGTGTAAAAACGACTGATGTCTTCTCCGCACATACTGTTGCTATTGATCAAAGTCTGCAATGATTGGCAGTGAATGGAAGGTGAATATGACCGTATCCTTACAGTTATAGCAAAGGCTACTGTAGCTGCGTCCATCTCATCTCTTTAGGTGGAACACTTGTTTGACAGAGACCCATGTTTGTATTTTAAAAAAAACTCTCATTTTAACATAGTTGAAGCCAACATTATTAGAGATTCTATGAAGGGAGCTTGTAGAAACAAATCAGGGCTTGTAAGAAGGAAAAAGTCAACTTACGAGATTGATCTCCTCTGCATTGAAATCTTCAGACAGGAAGGCTGTCCGAGTGAGAACTTCATTGCGTTTGTTCTCTGGGATCTGGTCAAACTTTGTACCAATTAGCAGCAAAGGCACTGGGTTCTCAGCAAACTGCTCTCTCTCATAGTCACTGCAGGAAGAGAAGCATATGACACAGCATCATAGTATCCAATGTATTCAGTCAGTCAGTCAGTCATTTTCTGTAACCGCTTGTCCTCATAAGGGTCGCGGGGGGGCTGGAGCCAATCCCAGCAGTCATCGGGCAACAGTGCTAACCACGACGCCACCATGCCGCCCCTCCAATGTATTCATTCATTATTAATTATCTTTCACTCTTACAACTGAGTATACATTTTCTATCTAGTGAAAATAAACAACACAATGATGTTGTGCCTACTTACCCGTTTGAGACAATAACTCCTGTTGGAGAAGAATCCTTGTTTAAAGCTTCTAGTGACCAGCGGTACAGATTCTGAGAGGACTTCTTATTTGTTAAATCGTGTACCAACATAATTCCTGGGGGGGAAAAAAAACCTAGATTACACAACTAAATAATATCAAGCCTAATGATTTCCCATTTCTTATGGAATCATCTCTACCATTAACTGAGTTGTAGAAGACAGCCCTGGTGCTTTTGATACTGCTGGCACTGCCAACAGATCCTCCAACATCCCAGAGTTCAATGTAGTAGGTTTTCTCCTCCGGGGTTCCCTCCTTATAGTCTTGGACCTGTGTTTGAATAGTTATTTTGAACCTTTATTTTTCTTAGTCCTCAACGCATCTGTAACATGTGATTGCTTTACTAAATTTTATCCAACATGAGTGTCCTAAATCATCAATAGAGCAAAAGTAACAACATAACATAACATAACAACATCAACATAAGCCCCTGAGAATTTGAGAGCAAATATAATATGTTGAATTAAAAGTCTTTTGTCACATGCAACTAGTAAGTTCAACCATGGTCTTGTGAGAAAATTAAGAAATGTTAGGTAATAATGCTTTCTGTCAGAAAGGCTTGTGCATTGTTTATGCCAGAAATGTCAAAGCAGTAAATCACTGCAAGCATTCTGCTGTGCCTCTGTGCAAGAAACTTACTGCAGCTTTATCAGTTAATTATGTTCCAGCCAGAAATGTTAGCACACGGGCAGCTCAGGTATTAATTTGAACTATATTTCTGCAAGACAGTAGTTTCAGTTATCAGAGGATATTAAAGGGTAATACAACATATTTTAAGAATTCAGATGTGTTCTTCCTGTGCCCTGAGACATTGCAGCCAGTACATGCAAACAAACATAAACCACTCTTTTCTCTTAAAGCTAAAAATGAGAGATAGCCCCCCAAACTGGACAAGCCTTTCTTATAGAAATACAATTGATATTATTAACAACCACTGAAAAATCATCAATAAAGTATCATCAGTAAACAACAACTTTTATTTTTTTTATAAACATCACAGTTTATCCTCCTAGCTGCCTGTGATAAAACACATTTAAATCAGCAGACTACACTTGCATTTAACTGCTAAGTTTGTTTAATTACACCATGTGCTGAATTTATTAAACCATTCAACTTTTTTTTTCTTGTGTTTCTTACAATGTAATGATTTTTTCATGGTGTATTTTTTTTTTTTTACATATAATTTATAACATTGTGCACAAAACTGTTATTATACTATGACCTCATAGTTTTCTTATATTATGTGCTGATTACAGTATGAGCTTGAAATAACTGCATGCACAGTTATTACATTATGGGTTGCTACTGGCAAGCAGCATCATTTTAGACCTCATCTTAATGAAATTTAGTAAATTAGGTGTTTGACCTGCTTACCCGTACATCCACAGAGCAACCAACAGTCCACGATGGATTTCCTAACACCTGATTCTGACAAAGCAGATGGACCAAGGAGGATTTACCAACCCCTGCAAAAAAAAAAGAGATGTGGGTGGATTTTGATGGGATCGGTATGAACTCTATACGCATGAGGACACACATTTTGTACGGTACAACATAATGTCTGTCGATTTTACTATTGAAAAACATGTCACTGTAACATATCCTTTATTTCCATCATAGCATAAACTTTGTGGTCCATCCGTATATATTTTTAACGAGCTGTTGGGTATCACTTCTTAGTTCGGCAAACATGTTTCGACAAAATTTTAACTTTCAGTGTTAATTTGTCTTAAAATAAGCAGTTTTCTAGCACGAAAAAGTACCACCTAGGTGGGCAGGGGTGGCCATTGTGAATACATTCCAACATATGCAATTATTGCTTGTTAATTAAGCATGATTTCCTGATCCACCCTTATCCTGAACGCACTGACAGTTATGCTGCGCCAGGTATGCAGGTCTCCAGAGCCACTGCAACAGACTTTGGCAAGAGTTTGGGATCCCAAAATTATAAATTACAGGGTTTCTAAACCAGTTGATGTTTACTTAGGATAAACAAATGTGTTTACAAACAAGCAGATACGTTCTTGAAAGAGTCTGAGTGCGAAAATTGGACTTAACTTACCGGAATCTCCTAAAACTAATACTTTTACCCTGTCAAGAGAAGCCATTTTTGTGACAGCGGCGTCCCGGAAGTAAACAGTGGAAACCCCGCCTGCAAATATTAGAAATCAAATATGATTGGTTCAAAAAGCCACTACAGGAAGCATAGTCATTCGTCAAAATGTATGTCAATCAAAAATCACTTCCTTCTATTGGCTATTGAAAAATGCTTTGTTGCGGTCTCCGTTTTCTTTCCGGCGTTGCCTTTTGCCTTCCCCAAATATGAAGCATGCTAGCTAACCTAGCAGTCTGAATATTTAGAAGTAAAATGTGTCTAGTAATCTTTAGCTGTGTTTGTTAGAGAAAAGTCAGCGCACTCTGAAATGACTTAAGGAAGCGGTGGCTTTGGCGTGTTGTGGGAACATAACCTTAAAGAGTATCGGGTAAGGTTGGCGTTATAAACGGCTAACGGTTTTTGTAAACTAACTTAACTTCAAGTTCGGTCAGTCGCGTTAACATAAACTAACACCGGCAAGCTTAATGTAGAGATAACAGATGACAATGGCCTTCTGGTAACGTGAAGATAACTTTAACGTCACTGATTAGTGTCCTCACTAGAAGTTACAGCCAAGATGCTGCATTAGTTATTTTTCTTTGTCTTTCTTCGAGATAGCTAGCTAACGTTAAGCTACTTAAGTTGCCACTGTCCTACAGTTAGTTGGTTAAGCTGGCAGTGTTGTTAGGTCTGGCAGTATTAATAACCATTGAGTATATGTTGGCGCTAAGCAATAATCAGAATCAGAAATACTTTATTGATCCCCGAGGGGATATTGTAGTTTGTAAAGTGATGTAATGCATAGAGAATTTTAGAGTTAGAAATAAGGTACAAGTACGAAATATGTAAAAATATAATGTAGAAATATGTGCAATGTTAACACTAGTGTGTTAAATATTTAGAAATACAAGTATATATAATGTGCTGAGTATATGTGTATAAAACTGGTTGGTAATATAAAATATGTTTATGATGCTACAATGAACAGCGCAATGCTTACATAAGTCTGAATAAGAATAAGCATATATAGGCTCATTATATGTGCAACATATGTTAAATATATGTTAAAGATTGGGAAGAATATTGCATAGTTGTATAATTGCACAGAGTATTGCTGTAGCCCAAGTACTGCACAGTTAAGACAATGTATAAAGAATAATTTTACCTTCAAACCCTTTTGCACAGTTAAAATATGTTAAATAAAGTATGGAATTATGATTGCAGATGAATAATTTAACATTGAATAAAGGCAGGGTTTGCACTTATGTTTTTTGCCCACCTGACTCTGTGGCTGGTGGATTCCAAAATCTGCCAGCCCATCAATAGACATGTATTAATTTACAGTGGTACACCACTGTAGCAGCGGTATTACATTTAAGGAAACCTGGAAAGTATTAACTAAAGAGTAAGAAATGTTATTCAAAAAACATAATCTTTTCTCCTTTCAAATCTCCATCATCAAGTTTCATCATACTACTCCATCCTTTTTTTCCCATTAAATTTGACTTAACCTCCCTCTCAAGCTTTGAGTGATTAGTTACCCACCTACTGATTTATGCTTAACCAGGTCTCTAGCACTTATCCCCTCCCCTGCCCTGTTCCAAGATAGTGACTGCCTGCTATCTCAGCTTTTAACTCAACAGGTGTCATCTCTTTCCACAGAAGAAGATGATAGAACCAGAGCTACTGACCGAGGTCCCTGCAGCACTTAAACGGCTGGCCAAGCAGGTTGTAAGGGGCTTCTATGGGGTGGAACATGCCTTGGCCCTGGATGTGCTCATTCGCAACCCATGTGTACGTGAGGAGGACATGCTGGAGCTGCTCAAGTTTGATCGCAAGCAGCTGCGCTCTGTACTCAACACCCTCAAGGCAGACAAGTTTGTCAAGTGCCGCATGAGAGTGGAAACGGCCCCTGATGGCAAAACAACAAGGCACAACTACTACTTCATCAACTACAGGTGATTAATTTTTTTTGGCATGCATCGCAGCAGTGCAGGAAACACACACCGTAACACTCAACAACTTCCCATTATTATTGGATGGAGTTTTGCAGTTGTAGGTTTGGAGGCATAAGAGGCAGGGGGGCATTCTGTCAGAAATCAATAACTTTCTAACCTCTTTCCTTTTGATTTGAACAAATATTCCCCTATATGTTTACCTCTATGAGATAGTGTCAGAGCATGGTTGGATTAACCAAAATGGTCAACCATCCAGGAGACAGGGACCCAATAGCATACATTTGTTGTGCGCATTCCAGTGTCAGCACTCGTTATTCAGCGCCATTTTTTTTAAAGATTGTTTTTTTGGCTTTTGCCTTTATTTGAGATAGGACAGCTATAGTGTGAAAGGAGGAGAGAGAGGGGATGACTTGCAGCAAAGGGCTGAGGCCGGCATCAAACCTGCGGCCGCTGCAACGAGGACATAGCCTCTATACATGGAGTGCCCACTCTACCAACTGAGCCACTGGGCGCCCAATTATTCAGCATCATTTTAAGTAGATTTTCTTTAGTCATCCACATTTGAAACGCTGAATCCTGCCATGTCAGCTTGTTGCTGTGAACCTGATATTTTTTTTTAGGGTTCTGGTCAACGTGGTCAAATATAAACTGGATCACATGCGACGGCGCATCGAGACAGACGAGCGAGACTCCACCAACCGTGCCTCCTTCCGGTGCCCCTGCTGCTTCTCCACCTTCACTGACCTAGAGGCCAACCAGCTGTTTGACCCTATGACAGGTAAACATTAAGCAAAAAAACAAATTAGGCAGCTGTGTTAAGTGGTGTTAACTTCAGTACGCTTGAATATGAAAAAATATTCAGGCAGTATTGGTAACATTTTAGTTTACTATGTACAGTAATGTATAGTATTACATAGTCAAATGAATGCACTACCATTTTGTCAAGTATTTTAACTTTAAATGCCACTTGCACAAGATGAGGTGCCTGAGTTTGGTAAAAAAAAAAAAAAAAATCAGGAGAATGTGCTCAAGACCTATTTGGGTTCCCTTACTATGAAGTGGTTTGCGGGTTGTGGCTTTTTGTCACTTGCCAATATAAAATCTATCAAAGTGTCATTAAATTTGCTTCAAGTACCATTTGTCTCAACTTAAGCAAAAGAAATACAAAAAAACAGAAAAAAAGATTTTAAAAAGAAATAAGACACAAGGAAAAACAATAAATTCATCCTACCTTTGACTCTTCATCAATAAGTGATAAATAATCTAGTCCATATATTAACTAGTGTGGCTAATTATCTCGAATTAAACAGTTAGTTTAGTGATGGAAACATGAAAATTTCTTAGGTTTCGGGTACAATCAAATGGGTCCTTTTAACCCAAACTGAAAATTGTCTTTAGAGGTCCACCTTGTAGAATTAAGTGTCATCTAGCAGTGAGGTTGCAGTACTGAAACAAGCATGTAGGAGAACTATAGTGGCCAATGTGGAAACAAAAATGGCCTAATTTAGAGCCAGTGTTTGGTTTGTCCGCTCTGGGCTACTGTAAAAAAACATAGCAGACTTCCTGGAGAGCACATGCTCTGTATGTATATTATAAACTAATGAAAACATAGTTATGATTTTGTTTGCCAATTCTGCTAATAGATGGCCCTTAATCCTAAACACTGGACCTTTAAGCGTATTTGAAACTACTTGCCATCACAACAAAAGGCATAAAAGTAAAATGGGATTCTCACCCCGCCTCAAATGGGCTGACAGCTGTCCAAATCCTTGCTTCTAAATGGGCATCACATCACTCACTTGGAGCTAGCCATTATGTTGTGTTTGGCATGTGAGTAACAGAAGCAACCAGCAAGTGTGAGTCATTTTAAGCAGAGTGTGGGTGGGGATATGCAGACTTCGAAGGGAAGATAAAGCTAAATCTCCATGGCATTAGGGTCGATGTAGATTCACGCTTGGTTTTGAAATCATAAATTGATTGGCATAACCAAGGCATGACCAACTCATTTAAGTCACCAGTACTTTCTCAGATGAAAAGGAATATTATCTCTGTGTTTAAAGTCACAATTTATGCATTTAGATATATGCGGTATTCATGCTATTATAGCAATGGTTTAAGGTTTTGTTTTAAAGGCCAGAGAAAAGTACACTTTAAATTATAATCTGCACTAAGTACTAAACCATTTAGCAACCATATGGTATTGTGCTTGTGATGAGGATTGTGTACCTCCCATTCTATAAAGAGAGCCTTTCCTCTAAACTGTCTTCTTTCATAAAGTGTTCATTTTTGAATCTTTCAGAATGAGGCACCATGCTTACATTGTCTGCCAGTCCAAAGGTTGATTACCTGTCAACCAGCACTGTTGCTAGGAAACACAGAGCTACACATGCATTTTAAACACTCCAGCAGGCTGAAAATCAGTGTTTTCCTGCCCACACACTGGTTGACAGTCTAAAGCCAGTCTGACCTTTGACCAATCCCAGGATCCTTGGTATGTGTAGTTTGTGTACCCAGTGGCAACAGTGATGTCACCCACCCGCTCCTGTAGTCCACCTGTGCTCAACTGTAGCAAGGTGAAGTTAAACCACTAGAGGTCGGCAAACACAAGACTTTCAGGGGTTTTTCAGGGACTTCAGACAACTTGCCAAGTGGGAATATCCTCATTATCAGGGATTATTGCTCATAAACAGTGTAGGTTGAAATGCAACATAAAACTAATTTGAGGAAAGAAAATACAATAACACCACCTAGCATGATATGTAAGGGTATATATAGGCAAGGTATGATTGTATGTGCAGAAAATTGAATGATTATATGCTTTTTAGCCTAATTTGATTGACTTTGGATTCAAAAAAGGACATTTTGGAGTAAAGGTGCCCCCAAAGTGCATTTAGACCAGGTCATATCTGATGGTTATATATGAAACAACACCCCAAAAAACTGTATGTATAGTCAAATTATATGAAGGCCCCAAATTTTGAACCCTTGAATTTACCTTGATCCACAAAGTATATAATGGTATACTATTAATATGTTATATAGATGTCACATAAAACCTTAAATGATTAGTATTGCAATTTTCCCTGGGTCAAGCTACAGATTGGCTGGACTATACATTTGACAGCCACAGTAAATGGCAGCATTCCCAGCTTCCTGGTACTGTCTTAGAACTGTCAGCAACTCCCTGGTGACACATTTATAAAAATCTTACAATTCCTTTGCACTTGTATCTTGTTTCAACATATCTCAACCAGCATTAAATCTTTCTGAGAAGCAGTAACCCTGCATACTGACAGGGGCTGCCAAAAAGAATACCTGGAGCTTACATAATGGTTGTCTGATGGACTGGTTGCTTCTTCAGGGCCAGCAACACTCAGTTTAACCTCACAGGGATGAGAAATGACATTAATGGTCTTCCAGCTCATTCTGACCCACAAAGGAGAGCTGAAAACCCTCCAGCTCTGAGCTTTTCACACTCTGCTATGTGAATGTACCCTCATCTCTTTGTAGGACATGCATGCCTTTTTTTAGTCATTCCACCTGACATGTATGTGCACCCAGTTTTTGGCTAAAAAATAATCGCTTTTTAGTTGTGCATAAAATGTGACTTTCTTGTACCATTTTTTTATGTGATCAGTTGATGTTCTCTGAGGGTTGTTTCAGACTTGTAGGAATGCAAATATTAGCACTTTCATGGTGAAACCCAACCTAGGTTTGTGATATGGAGCACCTTGTTACTGAACAATACAATGCCTTCATTAATAGGTGAAAAAATCCATTTTACATCTTTATATTCATGGTGTTAGAGAGCAACTTTCAAGGTAGTTTGAGAGGTTTGATGATGGCTAGATGTGTGTTACTGAAAAAGAGAAGATTTGTAAGAGTTTCTTCCTCTTACATCCACTTGGTTTGTTTTCAACAATACCTCTGGCATCAGAACCTTTGAATTTAATTACATTGTGTCCAGCAAGTTGCTTTATTTATGAGTGCTGTGAATGTCATTAAAATGCATAGATATAGTGTGTTTCAAATGCTACACACGGACAGACACAAGGCAGACATGGGGTCTGTGTAATGCTGGAACAGCTCCAATTGTTGAAACTGAAGTCAGCCAGATAAGCAGATGGCCAAATATGCCCTTTCTTACTGGGTAGGAAGCTCTGTGTGTGTGTGTGTGTGTGTGTGTGTGTTTGTGTGTTTGGGTGTGTGTGTGTGTGGGTTTTTGTTTGTGTGTGTTTGTGTGTGTGTGTGTGTGTGTGTGTGTGTGTGTGTGTGTGTAAGATCCCAAAGCCCTCACAAATACCATGCAATGCAAAAATTATCCTCAGAAAAAGATCAGCCTGCAGTGTCATTAACAACAACGTGTTGTTATTTTTGGGCACAGGTACACTTTGTAGCTGGTTATTGAATGGTAACTGGAACTGAGCCATTGGTTACAAATCCACAATGACAGTTGTAAAAGTCGACATGTATAGTGGTATGTAATAGTATGTAATTTCGTTTTTTTAAACTTTGTTTAAAAAAATCACTAATAAATCTACCTTCTAGCTTCTAGACTTCAAAAAAACCTCTATAATAGCCAATTTCATACCATGTGTGACGTGTGCAGTACATGATTTGTTCTTTGGCCAGTTTAATTACCAGAACATCCCCATTTACTTGCTTTAAACATAGCTCTTTCTTAACCCACAGGTACTTTTCGCTGCACCTTTTGCCAGACTGAGGTAGAGGAGGATGCGTCTGTCTGTCCTGATGGCCGAACACTAGTTGCGCGCTTTAATGAGCAGATTGAACCCATCTATGCGCTGCTACGGGAGACTGAAGACGTTAACTTGTCCCATGACCTGCTGGAGCCTGAGCCTGCTGAGATTCCTGCTCTCAAACAGAGGTCAGCTTCTGACAAACCTCACAAACTGCTTGCAACTTAGCAGTACTTACTCCTCCCAGTCAGCATCACAGCAATCCTCAAGAGTCACATCCTTCAGCAGTTTCCCTGACAACACGAGAGTTCACCTCCGTTAAGTGCAATAATGGTCTCAGTGACACTAGCTCAACTTAATAACTGTTTGTGCCACAGTGAAATTCTATTCTGTCAAACCATAGTAGTAAAACATTTTAGTGTGATTACACACTCTCACTTTTTCATGTTCGCACATATTATTAAACTGTTGTTGATCATTGTTTAAAGGATATTTACTTAATCTTTCCCCCAGCCGTGAACGTGCTGCAGCAACCAACTCAGGCGGCCCACACCGTGAAGCCTGGTCTAACAAAGGTTCGTCCTACGCTGACCTGTATACCCAGAACGTGGTTATTAGCATGGAGGAGCAGGAGGATCAGCAGAAGCAGGCCAATGAAGGCAAGGCACCTAAAGAGAGGCCCGTCTGGTTGACTCACAGCACCGTGCAGGGTGCTTACAGCGAGCCTGACATCCTCAAGAACCGTAAGTCAGGGTTTCTTTCAAACACTAATCACTCATTTTTAGCTTTCAAACTATTCTGCTGACAAAAAGTTTTCTTTTTTTTTTTTTTTTGTTGAAAGGTTGCATCAATATCAGACCCATATTTTGAGGTCTGATCTAATCTTGTGAGTTGGAGTTTATAGAGTTGTATACTTTTGCATGCAACTACCACCATCTTGGTTACCATAGTGAAAAGAAATCAACTTCCAGAATTCATTTAGACTTTAATGTACTAAAATATGTTTATCTAGATGCCTTACAAAAATGTACATCCTTCACAGTTTAGATAATGACTTCCCATAAGAAATGCTGAACTAGTGCAAAGTTTTGCCACATTGGTGCTGTTTTTTTTTCTATTTCAAGCAAATTGTCTGCCATAATCACAAGATCTCCCACCCCATGAGTTGGACGATGTTTAATTCAGCATTAATTTCCCTTCCATTCTCAGATGCCGTTTTCATTGTCTTTAATCATAAATGCTATCCCCTATCCACGGCAAGGCATGCTGAATAAACAGGTTTTTCCAGTAATAAGGTGATGATTGGGATGGACAGAGACAAGCCCAGTCCAGACCCACACCTTTGACTGCTCCTCCACGACCTTAAATTTCAATCCCTGCTCTCTTTGTGGTCAAAAAAAGTTATCTTCCTGTGTCAGAGTAGTCTTTCACCAAGCTATCTGATGCTGACATTGCTTCTCCACCCAAGGGCATGCAGCAATCGGGCCTGGCCAGACTCTCATTGAACCATAATTGCTTAATTGAAATCATCAGAAGCTTGATTAGTGCATGGCTGAGCAAGGATTGCTCATTAATAAAAATCCATTCCTGTGGAAATTGCAGTTATGCCTACCCGACGTCCTGTCTCTGAGGTGTGTTCCTGTGCATCTGTTTGTAATGATCCTGTTGGCCTTTGGAGCCTTGAAACAGACATGACATTTGAAGGGGATATATTTTCTTTTTATTTGAGCAGAAAGTCAACGGGTACAAAGCATCTTACATTGTACAACATAGTTTTTGATTAAAAAAGTACAAATCACACAAACCAACAAACAAGTCAAAAGGGAAAAACATTTTTCAGCTGCTGCGTAGCGCTGAGTTGGGGTTGGGCATTTTGAGGAGAAAGAAGACGAAGGAGGAGAGAGATACAGAAGGGTCCTTCAGTAAGACTTCTTCTACCATAACTATTTAAGACTTATTAAATTACAAATGTCTTAAATCATATGTCTGTAGTTCACACAGCAAAACAGTGCTTTTTTGTGGAAGAGATTTTGACATGTCACAGTGGAAACTACAGAAGTGCAAATAATGAAATTAATGATGCCTGAATTCATTTAACTGCTTTGATTTAAGTCTCATCTTGTTCCAGACTCTGTTTAAAAATGTTCTAATTGTTCTAAAGTGCCTGGACAAAGAATGCTCTACATTTTGTAAAGTTCTACAAGAAAGAATGTTCTAAAATTCCAGAAGAAAGAGAGTTCTTAAGTTCCAGAAGAAAGAATGTTGTAAAGTTCCAAAAGAAAGTTCTAAATACTTTTACGTTCTAGAAGAAAGTAAATTCTTGATCTAAAATTTCAGAGGAAAGAATGCTCTAAATGTTACGTTCCAGAAGAAATAATGTTATGAAATTACAGAAAAAAAGTTCTAAATGTTGTATTGGTTTAGAAGAAATTATGTTGTAAAGTTCCACAAGAAAACTTCTTAATTTCCAGCAAGTATTCTAAATGTCGTGAAGTTTGTACAGGAAAGAATGTTCAAAAGTTCCAAAAGAAAGGAAGTTCTGAAATTCCAATTCCAATTTAAATGTTGTATTGTTTTAGAAGCAATAATGTTGTAAACTGCCAGAAGAAAACTTCTTGAGTTCCAGAAGAAAGAATGTTCTAAATGCCCTACAATTGTAGAGGAAAGAATGTTCTAAAGTTCCAGAAGACATCCTAAATCTTGCAAAGTTCTAGAGGAAAAAAAGATCTAAATCTTCTCAAGTTTCAGAAGAAAGGATGTTCTAAAGTTCCATAAGACGTTACAAGAATGATTTTAGAAGTGAATGTACTTCTCGTTTTGTTTCCACAGGTGGAGATGTTGTACCTGGAGCCCTGGATGGAGCAGCTGGTCATGGAATCGGTCAGGTAGATGAAAACGAGGAAGTGATGCGTGCCCTGCTCATCCATGAGAAGAGGAGCTTGGCAGGAGCAGCCGCAGGTGGAGCAAGCACTGCTAACAAGGGGCTCACCTCCACCACAACTAATGCCAGCGACTCAGAGAGCGACACCAGCGAATCAGATGATGAATCTCCATCTGGTCCTCCCCCTGCAACAACTTCTCAGCATCGGGTCGCCGAGGAGGAGGACGACGACGACGACGAGTTTGAGGAGGTGGGTGATGAACCGATGGTGATGGTGGGAGGCCGGCAGTTCTCATACCGAGAGGTCAGCCAGAGGCCAGAGCTGGTGGAGCAGATGTCCTCACAGGAGAAGGAGGCCTACATTGAAATGGGACAAACCCTCTTCCAAGACATGTACTTCTGAAAACACACACACACACACACACACACACACACACACACACACACACACACACACACACACACTGATACATGCAGACATTTACACACACACAGTTTCAAACAATTTAATGGATTGGCTATGAGTTTCCAAAAATATACTTCTGCTCTTTCACACTGTTAGTGGTGATGTCTGAGGAAATTATTGTGGATACAACTTCTCAAGAAGAATAGAAGATGCTGCTCAAGAAGTATTTACAGTCAGCTTCATGCTCATAAGAACCAAGGACATGCTCTGACAGTGTTGCCTAAGCGATCACACCTTTAGTATTCTAGCCCAAGTATTTTTTATTATGTCATCAAACCAGAAGGGAGCTTGCCAGCTGCAGCTTGTACACAGAGTGCCAATTTGTTTCTCGTAAGTCTTATTTTTATTTCAGTTGAATATGCCGTCTACACCAGTCATGTTTTAGCCTTGTTTTCCAGTCATGTGTCTCTCGTGGATCTGATGGACCAGATACACTTTAAATTTAATCAATACAGCTGTCTACACACAAGTGTATGTTTTATGCCTCAAGTCTATTTTCTTTCTCATGTAAAACTACATCGAATTGTGCGTTTGGCTGCAAGCACCTCCAAAAGACGTAGCAGCACTGCAGCGATGAAGGCAGTGTGACACTGAAGGACTGAAGCTGCTGTTATGCTCCTGACATTCTGCTGTCTTTCTGGTGTTGGGCCAAATATTTTCAGTTTTTCCGAAGACTAGATTTAAAAGCTCATCTCAGGCATATATTGAATACAAGAGAAACAATATGGGTGACCTGTTTACAGTAAAATAATTGTTATTTTGAACAATCTGTAATAAAAAGATACTGCAGTACAGCAATATGAATTCATGTATACGAAGAGTGATAAGAGAAAGTATTGTGTACCAGCATATACACTTACAAGCAATGCAGTGTTTAAAAGTAAGGGGGCACTGTGACATTTGTCTTCTCAGATAGTAGACGAGACAGACTCTGGGGATGGTGCTCTGAATTATACAAAATTATACCCCAAAGCTATTTAAGATGGACCTCAATGTTCCACTCCATGCTTGTGTGTCTTGATATGACTTAATGCTAAACCATAGACCTATATTAGATCTGTTAAAAGGCAGAGTTGCTATGACTTGCCATTTTAAGTGATCATTAACATGAAATGATATAAGCAGCAAAAGATATGAGACTTTAATGAAATGATTCACTGATGTTGTTAAACCATGATGAAATAAGGTATGTACATAATTTTGAATTTAGTTTTTCCATTCTTAATTAAATTAGCCTCAATAAAATATTTTGTAAAAATAATAATAATATTTTTTCTTTTAACTTATTGTTAATAAAATATATTTCAGATAGATATGAACTATGTGCAAAAATACACTATGTTTTAGCAGGCCTTACTGCTATCACTGACAAATATTTGCCAATTAGATGGTAGTGCTACAGGATTTGATTTGCCCTTTAAAAATGTAGAGATATTATTCTGGCAACATATTTTAAACAGTATTGGTGGATTGAATGATATTGGATGGATTGAAATTTAAAAATAATCAGGTATTATGAAATTTAAAAATCTATGATCGCGACAAATTACATAAATACCACTGACTGCCACCCATTCATATACAAGTCTAGTAAGACTTGTCAGTCTTAGTTTATTCCTTAATACCATAAAGGTCCATGGCATAATCAAAATCATAGACATGTTAATGTGTGAAAGCCTGATATTTTACTCAATATCACTCCACGGTCATATCCTCCCAGTGAAACCGTCCTCGTCTTGTTGGGTCAAATCCAGGTGACAATCATTAATCGAGGCAGTCCCTACTGGCCAAACACACTCCTGGTACTCCAGATGGGCTCCAGCAGGATATAGGGTATTTTGTTATGTGGCTTTCCAAACAGTGACAGCTTTGATGTAACCACAGTAACCCACGGCACTTGGTCACCTCTTCATAATGGGGGCAATTTCACCCCAAAGCCACAGTCTGAATACAGATGTGGACCTGGCATTTATAGAAAATGAGCCTTTTCTAAAAAAAAATGTTAAATGCTACACCTGCCATGGCTCCTGTTGCAGTGAAATCAACCCTCCCTCTGCTTTCTTTTTGAACAATTTTTACGAGATAAAAAAAAACCAAAAAAAAAACATTGGCTATAACCATGTCACTCTCAAAACCCATCGGCTGCTAATCTGAGGACAATTTAGCTTCAGGGGGCCACAGCCAATATTTCAGGGGTTACGGTGCAGCCAGCTGATATCCAGGTAACGGATATCTGGGCTAAGACTTCCTCATCCATGTGATGGTCATTGTTAACTGTCAGATTAGCAATGTCACAACCCATCAGATATCAGTCTTATGATGATTTGTAAATGGATATGGATGCAGATTTTTTTTATTTAAAAAAGCTAATAAAATAAATCATCATCAGACAATAGCTGGTTGGTTTCAAGACTGCATTTTGCTCTCCACATGGATGGTTTACATGCATGCAGCCAAGGCTTGCTCCAACATGATTGGTCAATACTAGTGGGACTACAAATGGACTCATTGCAGATATTTATTTTCACATTTCACATTCACAATATGTTAATATTTAACAAGTTAAGGTAAGCAAATGTGAGGAGGGATGGGGAGAAGGGGAGTTTGTCCTGAGGGTGAAGCTAGAGGGAATTCCATTAAAACCAAAAGGGTTAATCCCCTGGAGAGCATGAATGAGGAGAGCATTGTTAATGAAAATCTGCTCAGTAGCTACACAGTATCTTGTGTGTAAAGTTCACTTTTTGGCCCGTGGGTTGCACCAGAGGAAAGCTAATGGAGTGTCCATAAAATGGCTTTTCCTGAGCCTGAATATCAGCCCTCCAGTCTCGTCAACATCAGTCAAAGGAACTGAAACTAGTCTGAAGTGCTCTCCATTATCACATCAAGTCTGCACCAGTGCTGGTCTGTGAAGGATGAAACAGGCTATATTGTATTTCAGACCTTTCTCATAGCAAGGGATATAGCCATTGCCTAGACCTGTGTCCATTCACAATGAGTATTTTTCTAAACTTTAGGAATGTCTAAATCAGTAACTTCTTCAAAATCAGTAACTTCTTTAAGTCATGTGAAACTATTATTTTTTAAACATGTAATAGATGATAAGGCACACTGAGACTTTTGGTTACTAACACTACTAGTTTTATTCTACCATGAAACCCTGAGCTGATGATTGTCACAATTAACACCTAACAGCTCCACTGAGCTTTCAAACCTCTATTGGTTGTTTCGGTTTTAAATTTATGGTACAGTCTCACGCTGACCCCCTATGGGTAGTATTTTTCCCATCAAAACTGCCCTGATGCACTTTAAACATAGTCATGAAGCTAAATACTTAGATATTTATCTCAGGAGTTGTTTAAAAACAAAAATAAACTAACAGACCAGTGAATATTGTAATTAATATTTATCAGGTGGTCTAAACATGATTCCTAATAAATGCTAATGTTGCTGCATGTCTGCTGTGTAAGTAGGCTACTACACCAGAGGCCAAAGATTAATTACATGCAGCTCAAAGAGATTGGAACACCTGCTGGTTTTATTTATTTATTTCAGCTGAAAAAGTTGTCTTTTTGTCTGGCACTGTATGAGGTACTTATCCATGCATACATATAACCTACAGTAAGTGGTGGTTGGTCCACCCCCAATTTCGAGAGAGAGAGACAAATACCACTACAGCAATAATGCTGTGAACACGGGGAGCAGCAAAACGCATTTTGCCACTTAGAGAAATCTAAGTGTATGCTATATTTAACACATATTTCACACCACTTTACTTTACCATCAAAAAGCTCTTTCCAACAGGAAACTGAATCCTTTACATTCATATATGCTCTCTTCAAAGTCACCAAACTCCTTTTTCAAAAACAGTAATTTTACCTCCCAGAACACGGGAGTTTGCCGATCTATGGCTGCCTCGGTCAGTTAGTTTTCTTGTGTTATTGTGTTACTTTGGTGAATCTGGACTAACCAAAGTCACACAAAAACACTTAAACAAACCAACTGATCAAAGTTGCCAGAGAGCATCAACTCTCCTGTTCTGCAAGGTATTATTATTGTTGAGTCTGGTGGCCTTGAAAAGTGATGTAACATTTTCAATTTTCCATTGGAAAGGGCTGTTTAACAGCAAGGTTAAGTGATGAAAATATTTTTTAAATTCGGCATATACTACACTGATATGGATTTTTTCTGTGGCTAAAATATGTTTTGCTGCCACCCCCCATTCCACAGCAGCACACTGCTTAGCTTCTGTGTCACTACCCCTGACTGCTTTTCCAAACTGGGAGTGTGTCAGCCACCATCTACTGTAGGTAATAGTACACTGACTATGGCTATCCAAAAGAAAATTTTGCTTCTGACAATCTTTTTTTTGCCTGAAAAATAAATTAGCTTCTTACTTGGAAATTACTTAATTCTGACCTGCATCTTCTCAACCCTACCTTAGGAAGTATAAGGAGCAAAAGAATAAATCAGCAGGAGTTCTTTTGCTGTGCTTATAGGCTTCTCAGAGGTTTCTCAACTCTGAGAACAGATAAAATACATGAGTTGAGACCTGTTTTCTTTTGAATCTTACTCTTATCTCAAGAGCAGATTATTTTGAACAAATACAGATTACTGCATTGAGAGAGTAAAAAGAGTATTTTAAGACCTTGAATTAAGATCAGAGCTAAATTTAAGAAGTATAAGAACATGGTGAAAAATCTCATATTGATGTTATATTGAGCTCAGTTATGTCTAGGAGAAATAGGCTGGACAAAAAAGAGATCTTGTTTAGAATTTTCCTTTTCTTTGGGACAAGAACCTCATACAACCCCACATTAATAAATCCAAGCAATCCCTTTAACGTTGGTCAGCTGACCTCCAAGCAACAAGATAACAACAATCTCAGAAGAGATTGTTAAAATTTTGTCCACCAGAAAAAGTATGTGCAGATGATTTACTTGTTATACATCATTTATAAATGCGACCAGAGAACATCCTGTTCCTCTTGCTGAAGGGTAGCACTGGTACACCAGATGTGTAATGGCTAAGGAAAAAAAAAAACACTGGGCATATTAGATTCAGGTGAAAATGTCACGCTCTGCAGAGGAGCTTGGCTAGGTCTGACATCTCTGGGGTAGCCCTACAAGCCCATACATTCCTTTTAAGTTAGAGGATGGACACCTGTAGGGCAGAGCCTCAAAGGTCAGGATGAAAACAGGACCTGGCCTCATTAAAACATCCCCCGCCCTTCAGGACAGCTCAATTAAAAACCTCGTGCTGCGCCATTGATCTGCCAAGGCAAGCCTGAGAGTGGGGAGATGGGTTACATGGAGGGCGAACAGAGCTCTGCAGGGAATCCACAAAGCTGTGAAAAAACATGGGACCATAAAGCTCACGTACGGTGTAGCGAGAAGTGTTCATAAATTTGTGTGTTTTATTTAATTTAAATATGAGTGCTGGAGTTTAGTCAGCACATTTAGTCAGCTATCTTTTAAGAGATTGGGACACAAATGGTGGGATACAAAAATTCATATATGGATGTGAGCTCATTTGTTTGTGAAGAAAAGAGAATAATTTAACAGAGAGGGAATTAAGGTTGACATCCAGGGAGCAGGCGGAATATCACTGGTACAGGATCAGGAGGGGTGTGGTGTGTGTGTTGTTTTATTATTTATTTTTTTATTGTGTGTGTGTGTGTGGGTGGGTGGAGACTCACAAAGGCAGGTTGTAATGACTGATGGTTCACGAGGTTTGCCTGAGAAGATTACATAAGGATTGATTGCTTGGAGGTGTCTCTGTCACTCTTCATCCAATAAAGCCCCAAGATTAACGACTCAATGATCGACCCTGATTGTCTGTCTGTCATTCAGTCCACAATTCTCTTTCATCACCTGCTCTGAGAATCGGAGCTCTTAAGACGCTGAAACTATTTAATCTGCCCGTTTATCCATCCATTCATCTTCATGTGCGTTGGGATATGCGGGCGAAGAATTTTAAAGATTACAGATGAAATGAGTGGTTTGTACGTGCAAGATAAAATTTCTCTGAAACATCATTGATTTCATGATACCACTTTATTAGAACAGCCCCGTTACAGATGGAAAGCGCTCCAGCCGAAAAAATTCAACCTGGTTGATGAGCTATAGTATTACAAAGCCCAACTGAGGTAGCACTGCACACTTTACACAGGAGCGCATGTTCCCAAGGTCCTGTGTTTCCGAGATCTTGATTCTCTTAAAACGATTCTTTAATGCTCCAATGTGTAGTATTTCCAGGGATATACTGACAGAAAAAAATATGATAAGTGTGCTTTCTTGAGTGTATAATCACTTGAAATTCAAACTTATGTGTTTTTGTTGTTGTAGAGTGAACTGTTTATATCTACATAGGGAGTGAGTCCTCATGGAGATTGCCATGTTGCACCACTATGTTTCTATGGTAGCCCTGAATGGAAAAACCAAACGTTGGCCCTAGATCAAGCCATTCAAGTTTTTGTGTCAGCCACCATTATTAGAAGTCCATCTGCTGTTAGCAGCATTGAAGTTGGTTGCAATCTGCAATTCACAGCTTTTCACCACCAAAGCCCCCTAAATCTGACACAATTCACCTTTAAGAAGAACTTACAAAGGGTTTTATACTATCAGCAATGTTTTTTCCCTCAGCCAAATGTTCAGAGTATGTTTCCCTGGGTCAATATGCAAAAATCACTCACCTACAGTTTATAGTCTTTGTTATACTCTTTGAGACCTGAGCCCTCAATTTGCTAGGAAGACCGTTTTCTTGACTTTTCTGGACTCATTTAAAGCAGCCATCTCCATGTTGTTGTTTTTTTTTTATATTTAAACTGCTAAAATAGCCTTTAACAATCTCTTACAATGTTGGTTTGTAACAAGAGACACATGCTCAAAACTCAGCATAAGGCTGGACGAGGCCCTTGGGAACAAAGGACCCTGGGATGACACCTTTTACACCATCCTGTCGAAGCTCCTCACAGTCTGGTAAAAATAATCTCCCATTAACTCCTTGTGCACCAGGGAAGACACACCGCTGTGTCTGCTTTCTCCTTTGGCCAACAGAGAGAGTTTTCAGCAACACTGACTGCTGTGTGGGGAAATACCCACTCCAGACCGTAACATTTGGGATAATTGTTCTCTGTTACAATCAAGCTTTTGCACTTGATCCAGTGTGTTTGTATCTTTGGCTAAAGACTAAAGCACTAAAGACTTTCCATGCCTCTGAGCTCGGTCTCAGTCTGGGTTGTACTTTTAATTATTTGATTGATTTTTAATCTAATTGATTTAATTAATTTTGCACTGGCCGTAACAAGAAAACAACAACAACAATAAGTCTTCAGCCATTCCAGCAGCTCTGTGATGCTTTTTTGTTTAGATAAATCTAAAGTCAGCAAGTTAAAAGGCAGGTTTACCATGTTCACAATGTGTGTTAGCATTCTGCTAATTACTGCTTACGCAGATAGAAGTATCATCTACCTTGCAGGTACAGTATTTGTTGATAAATCAACGCTATTGGTGAAATAAATTATCTGACATATGTAACAGAGTTAGAAATATCCTCATGATGAATTTCCTCAAAATTGATGTGCTGGTCCTTTATGTGTATCATTTGGAGTCACCTGGCGGTTTAATAACGCAACTGCATAAGAAATGTTCCTTCTGGCGCACCGTACGTGCTTGTCAAAGGAAAATACTCCTGAGCTGAAGGTAGGTACCTGTGAGCTATGTTGGTATTACAGTATTTGTATTTAATGCTTTTAAGTTGTCTGTGACATGCATTTTGACAATAGGAATTACTAGAACGTGGTCTGAAAGTTGCAGACGCTAATGTGTAGAAGTAGTAATTTTATCGATACCTTTCCCTTTGTTTACTTATGCTAATGCTAGTTAGCAAGCGACGCGGCTGCTAACTCACACGAGCCAATGTTTCCGCTCTCTGTTACACAGACCTGGACGCTTGCAGTTGCCTAACACACTTTTGGTGAAGACTGTGTGCTGCTGATTGTTATGCTAGGTAGGTTTATGTTAAATAAGTGTTTCGCATGTTGTCATTGTATGAATCCTGTAATTCACGGTTTTTGATATATTGTGTTTTATGTGAACAATGTTTTTATCAATGTTTTTGTTGTTGTTTTTTTAAGTGGGTTTACATGCATGCTCTGTTTTATATTCCATTCATTTTTAGGGGAGAAGTGTTTATTTTAAAGTCGTTGAACATAAAATAGCTCCTCCTTCTGCATGCTCTACAGAAATGCATACATGATACCACTATATAATCACATATTTGTTTAATTATAGAACGCGGGTGAAAAGAATATAATAGCATTGCCATGTGAAAATATTTATTATATTAGCTTTTTGCAGGAAAAAAAGGAAAATGCTCCTGAGCTGGAGGTAGACTTGGATGCGTCCTGTTGCCTAACACACTGTTGATGAAGACTTTATGCTGTTGATTTTTATGCCAGCTCCAGAATAAAAAACAAGCCAGAGTGAGAGCCAGCCCTGTGTGGCAGTGCCATCCTTCCTCACCACAGACATAAGGGGACACCTCCACCATCGCTCAACAGATACACGCTTACACATACACAAGAGTACAAGGTAAGGGATCAAAGCACTTACTACAGTTCATCCTGAGGGACACATGAATGCCAAATTTAATGGCAATCCATCCAAGAGATCCAGTTTGAGTCCAACCAGTGCTTTTGTTTGTTGTCTCCTCCCCCACCCTAATTTATGCCATCGCCCTACTGTCAGAATCTTTTAGAGAGGTGTGAATTAGCAAATATCTATCCAACAGATCAGAAAATGACAAATAACCATTCTGGTGATCAATTTACCACTGGGAATCATAACATCGGCTACTGCATTTTGACATGGAAATTACTGGTATAGTCCATAGCCTGTTTCTTTTTATATATTGCCATAGCAAAAAGAGCAGATTATCAGTAAAAAAAAAAGATTTGGAAGAATATGAAAAAAAAGAGCAACAAAGCAATAAAGACAGGCAATAGACTGTTGTGTTCATTGAAAGCAAGGCTGGACTTGAGTAGCTGCTTTGCTGCTGGTGAGCTCCTAATGCAGTGACCATGACAAACATCTGTCCTTATTTAGAAGCTGTTAACCTTTTTGTGCAAGCATTTCGCATCCATTTTGAGATGAACAACCATTATTCACCTTCCTTATTTATTTATGAGAGTCCCCGCTCTCTCTTGACCAGCCAAGGACGGTAATGCATCTGAGCAGGTGTGTCTGAGCTGACATACAGCGTGGGCCTCTCTACACCTAATATTTATATTCATTATGTAGCCTTTCTTTAATGCAACTAAATTATAGCTGTGATGTACCCTGTGCTATAAAAACAGCTCATTGTTTGAGGAATTCTCCTTTTTCCTCATCTTACCTAGAATCAAAGTCATGAATGTCTTAATTTTCTTTCTGTTTAAATGAAAATGATTGGTGAGCTTTTTTAAGTAACATGATCAAATTATATTTTTCTACCTATTAAAACAGACATAAAGTAGCCATAAAACACACAAAGTGCACTCAGACACATCAGATATTAAACAAATATTAAACGCATCTTTGAAGTTGGAGTTTACAGGACAATAGATACAACTACTTCTGCTACAACCAATAATATTAATATCATTGTCACTGATATCCCAGAAGTCCTTGCAGCCTGAGGACAGCTGCATTTCTCTTCCTCCGCATGCTTTTGCTCATCATAATGTGTCACTGCTTCTGTGTCTCAAGCCAAGTGAATCGTGAGAGTTGATTTGAGTGGACTATTGACAGAAAAAACAACGGTGTGACCTTTCTGGACTTGTGATCATTCCTTTCTCCATGGGGACCTGGGACCATCACCCAGACACTCTTATGGCTGATTAGCTTTTGAGTGATTTTCAGTGCTGTGCTGTTGATCTGTACATTGGAATAATGGATACACTTTTAGTGTTTTCAATTAAAATTCAATTCATTTTTGTTCCTACCATGGTTAATTTAGACTGCTATTTGAGATTTAGTCCTAAGACTCATTTATACTCCCTCTAAGTATGACCTATAGGGTGCTGAACGTGCCAGGTGTGGCACTGTTTGCAAGATATCTCACATTAGGCAGACAGCTAAAACACAATAGACTGAGACGCTTTTTGAGCACAAGTATGCTTCCAAAGGGACAAATCATTTACATATCATCAGAAATGCACAAAACTAAAGTAAATACCTGCAGACTCCTCTCTGTGAGCTGAAGGTGTCTTCGATAGATAATAAACTCGACAGTCACTTAGGTACATCAGTTTCTGATTTGATCATTTCTGATTGTGATCTGCATCACATTATCATAGCTATTGTTTTTAGGTCTTTATGATATCTTTCAAAACTGCATTTTTTTCCCATGCATTTATAGATAATGTTGGGAATGCAAAAATAAAACAAGCTGAACAGTGCAATAGTGCACCTGAACATTAACTGCAACTAATTAGCCTATGTGGTAGTTTTCAGTATGCAACTATCTGCTGATAGACAAGACAAGTAATTCTGTACACACAGCCTACCCATACAGATCTCTAAGATATATTAGAAAAAGTGAAAATGAAAAGCATGTCAGATAGTGGATGTAATTAATCTTATTTTTTAATTATTTGACCAGTTTATTCATCTTCTGTGGTGTAACTGGAGTTTTACTTATTACTGCCTCCTAACAATGGATGTATTTTCTTGCATCACATGCATAACTGCAATGCATTGTGGGTGATATAGACCCCTGAATTGACCATCGTCGTTCACGTGCTCCCTCAGCCCTCTGAGAGTTGATCTCACTTAGATCTTTTCAGTTTTACAGACAATTGGAATGGCCTTTAAGGTGGCAACGGGAATTCCCTGAGGGCAGGTGCCGAGGGGCGGTGAACGAGGGCATGTTGAACAACTTTTGGAGCACAGCGCCTGTGTGATCAAGCAAGGGAGGAGTTGATGGCGAGATAATGATGAGAGCAATGAAGCAAATAGTTCACATGTTTTGGATCATGCTGAAAACATAACTACAGTATAAAGATCATAACTCATGGGGCGTATGTGGGTGTGGGTCTGTCCCTTTTACTTCTGCAGATACATGACAATATGAGGTAATATACAAAAGACAATATATGTAACTAATTAAAGTCCCATCAAAACATGCCCGTTTATTCATGATTTTTTGTTCTGTTTTCCTTGTTTGAAATGATCACATTAAATTAAAAGTATTATGTCAGCACATGCCATCTATGATATAATAAGTGCAGAAGATGGAAAGTAAGGAAGCATAAGAAGGAAACAACTCCAATAGAGAAAAAAAAGGTCGACTAATTAGGAATTTGAGCAACCTTTTATCACGCTTGTTTTTCTTTGGCCATCAAATGCAGAATATTTAGGAGCTTTAACATATATTTTACTGGTAATAAATATCTATTTGATTTTATTTTCTTTTTTCTTCCTCATTGTCTGGTGGCTTTGCACCTCCTCCTCCTCCTCCACCCACCTCCAGGCCCTACGGGAAAAGTCCCACGAGTCTGCGGTGTTGACGTCACCTGTTCATTACGCCAACTGTTGTCCAACAGACGGACCTGTTTCTATGCCACCAAACAAAAGCCTCGTCTCTGTCTCCTGGCAAAATTAAACTTTCAGGCCCCTCAGGAGAGAAACTATTCATTAGCGAGTGACTCACTCACATCTCTAAGTGTGTTCACATTAACCCAGAGCTCCGTTCTGTTTGTCTTAATCCTTTTGAAAAAAAAAAAGAACTGGAGTGTGATACAGTCTTTACTCGACTCACCAGTCAAGTCAAAACATCGAGTCACTCAAATGTCCCCCGAAAATGGATGAATCAGGATATGAATAATATTAAGAGATGATTTTACTCTCAGCGTTCTCAGCATTGACAGATCATTAAAGCAGAGATGACTGATATTTTTACAATAACAATGTATTAAATGGCAATGTGGAAACAATGTGATAGGGGTGGCTTGTTGTCATGAACCAAAAGAGAATCATCACTCAAGTGTGCAGCTCATTTTTTTGATTGGAAAAACTGTAAAAACCCACTGCACACTGTATGCTCAGCACCAAACAGCAAACAGATACAGTTAGCGACGAGGTAGTGAACATACCAGAGCAGCTGAAGAGCCAGATATTTCCCTCAGGAGTTCATAGACCAAACAAGAGCTGAAGCAGAGTGAATAATGGAGTTATATTCATCTGGTGGCCAGAAGCACAACTTCAAATGAATGATAACTGCTGATTTTGGAAATAAGCAGCTGTTTGCTCAAGGGTGCCAGTTTTGTTTCAATATTGGGGGAGTTGGGGGTCCTCTGCCAGGAATGATTGAGTGTCAAAGACCTTATCACCTGCATTCCAGTAAAATTTCCCATTTCATTATTTGCTTTTCTGCATTAGTTTATGGTATAAATTCCTTTATTTTCATCAAAATATAGGTCATCTGCTACTTAACTATTCTTATTATTTTTGCTTTATTGTAATCTTCATCTGTGTTTGCTAATAAGTTGTTGTTTGTTTTTTTGTTGTTGCAGTTTTTAATTTTTTTTATGTCAAAATAATTAGTGCCATAAATATATTAAAATTGGCTGTATAGATTTGTTAAAAGATTTAACTTTATATAAAAAAATAGTGGAACATCTCTGAGGGCCCTGTCACCAAAATGGTTTAGTCTGGACCTGCAATAGCATTCATCAGTAAGCGCGGCAAGTGCGCAGTGATGCTTGTTATGCTTGGAACAACAACATACATTGTCATGTCTTAAATAAAGTTATTATTATTATTATAATTACTGGCCAAAAAGATCAGTAATTGCAATAATTTTGCATAAAAAGACAAAATAAAAAAATAAAAATAAATCATATTTTTAAAATATTTCTTTCAGTCATACCAGAATTTTGTTTTTTAAACTTTGTTTAAAAAATGACCAACAAATCTACATCTGTCTGTGCACAGCCAAATCCCCAGTAGAAGTCCATCCTAGCACAAGTAATTTCTTGGAGATTTGTGATGAAATTTTCTGTCACCAGCTTACATAATTGGCAAAAATCCTCTGACTGAACCCTGAATCCACCATGTAGTGGCTGCTTTCTGCTTGGCCTATACACTGCCTGTGCAGACAGTTATATGGATGCTCCAGCAAACCCCTGGGGCACAATTTGTGGCAGGCCGCATACACCGACACAAACAAGAAGGTATTTTAAGTGCTTCATAGTTTAAATGTACCTTCTGTGTTGCGACTTCATGTTTCTCTTTGAGTCGTTAGCTTTCTTGTACAGTTGTGAAATGTACCTCATATTTGCATCCATTACTGGCCACCAGAGTCTTGTGGCTGTTGATGTATCCCCACTGGCCAATAGAAGTTGATAAAAGTTATAAATTTATTGATGTTTCTTCACAACACAAAGCTGAAGTCCTGTGCCGCTACTAGCTTGTTCTGCTTGCTCCTGTGAATCAATGCAATCTCTCATTAGTATTTCTGTCATCGGTCTTTCTGAAAAGGCCACCTTTTGTCCTGCTATTACAGATAGTCTGAACTAGCTGTGACCATGTGACTCGCCACCAGACTCACCTCATTCTGTTGAGTGGGAGACATTTAATATATGGGAAATGATGTTTGTTAAAGGCTAAAAACAGAAACATTAAATAAAAATCCCATCCCTGTTGAGACAAATTGTGATGAACCACATACATACCGCTGAGTGGTTATGTTTCTGGGCTGAGATTTTGGTAATTAGGATTATCAAGAATGTCACTTTCATGTCAGTTTTATGCACTTCCAACTACAGTAGGTATCTTTTATAGAAAATAACTATTTGTCAAATTTTCTAAATCCCTCACTAAATCCTGAAAGTAATATACAACATTTAACCTGGCTCCTCATAGTTCTCTGAGTGACATTTGTAAGAACCACAAAAACAACCAATCAGAGCCAAGAAGAGTCTAATACAGTGACAGTGGAGCAAGAGGATTTTTTTGTGTCGTGCATTACTGTCAGGATATACTGACAGTTTCAGCAAATATAAAAAGAAGCCATTTTTATACCTCCGCACAGGTGATAGCTGCGGCCAGAGGGAATTATTTTCTTGGTTTGTCTGTCCATCCCTAGGTACGTCCAGTTCTCGTTAACGTGATATCTCAAGAATGCCTTGAGGGAATTTCTTTAAATTTGGCACAAACATCCATTTTGACCCAACAATGAACTGAATCGATTTTGGTGTTCAACAGTGAAAGGTCAAGGATACTATGACCTCACAAAACATGTTTTTGGCCACATGAATTCATGCTATGATTATGACAAAATTTCAAATAAATGTCTAATAGGATAAAATCATAACGTGATGACATTTTATATCCGAAACGTCAAAGGTCAACTTCACTGTAATATAATGTTCTGCAAAAACACTTTTCTGGCCATTACTCAGCATCACATCTCATCAGATATTTGGTTGGATTCTGAATTGGTGAGGCGTATATTTTATATACCTTTAAACTGTGCTGAATGTATAGGTGTTCTGTGCTGCTGGTGGGAAGATGTTGTGATACTCAGTCAAGTTTATGTTCATGTGTTTGTTTCCAGTTCCTGCCGTGCCTTTTTTGATTACTGCGTATGTTTAACCTGTGGCTTATTTCACTCACCCGTGTGTAGTCAGTAATCGGCCCTTGTTTATTTAAGGTCCAGTGTTTCCCCCATTCATCTGTCAGATTGTCATCGTCACCATGGTGTGTTTATGTTCTCCAGCCTTTTTCTTGTGTTTGCTTATCTGGGTTTTGACTCTGCTTAGCTTTATGGACTTAGATTATTATGTGTTTTCAGTGAACTAATTTTACTGCCTTCACTGACTGCCTTCACATGTATGATTCCTTATCACAAAAGATTTGGATCTAATAAACTGGTGTTTGGTGCTTTTCTCTGTCACTGGTGCCCAGTTTCATACTTTGTGACAGATGTGTGTGACGCATCCATGTTTTTACAGACATGCATGTAAACTTGAGGTGCAACTTCACTGTTGCGCGGAGGCACAGAACTGTGAGACTGTAATTCTGGTTTGTGTAAGACGCATAAACTTACACATGAAATTGTCTGAGGAGTTGAAGTGGGTATTAATATAATACAGGTAACCATATTTCCAGTGGCCTCCCGTTCCCTCTGCTGCTCAGTGATGTTGATGTTTTAAATCATGATTTGGAGACAGCAGGGCACAGTCTGCTGCCTGCCTTCATCTCATCGGGTTATATCTTTAATTGGGGTATAAGAAGTGTTTGAATTTGAGTAAAGAAGTGCCAGAAGTCAAAAGTAGCAGCCTGCACAGCATGTACACACAGTTTTTCTGATCATTTTCAGATGCTTTTTATTCATTATTTCACGATTGATAGCTTTTGAAAGTCTGCGTTTAAGTTAAGACAGAAAAGAAAAGCTAAACAAAATAAAGTAGGGAGGGGAAAAAATACTGTTGTGCAATCAACAGGGTACATCCGTTCAACTGTGTCACATACTGCCTTGCTTTTGGCCTAAAAGTGCATCAAGTACTTTACTCTGTGTCACATAACATTTATGATTTATTTATATAGTCACATATTTGATTTATGATACATTGACTGATTTATAAGGTAGGTTTGAGATATGACATGGTATGTTGTGATTGTGACAATGGATCAAGGTCACAGCTGGCTGTTGCCTCTTCACTGTGACCCGTACTGGCCTCTGCAGGTCTTTCTTCAGGCTCTTTCTAGTGCTGGAATTAAGGTGACAAAAAATCAATATTTAATCTACAATTTCCCACATTGGGTGCAATAAATGGTTTGTCAATAGAATTGGAAAAATGAAGCTGTACATTTGTAACACCCGACATACTGAAGGTATGTCTCTATAAGTAAACTAGGCTTGTTGTGGTCTATAAACCTAAAAGGAATCATGGGAAGAAGTCCACTATCATAAAAGCACCCAAGAAAAGAGAATATGACAGAAAAAGTATTAATCTAATGGTTTTCCAATGGTTTTCTGCAGACAGTGCCACACTGCAGGATTGGGTGAACACAGCAGGAATGTTCCGAAGCAGAAAAAGAAGGAGCAGAAGAGGGACAGATCGATGGATCTTGTCGCTCTTTTTGTCCTTGCTGTCATGCTGTCTGGCCTTTTGTTGCCTAATGCCAAATGTTATGTTTGTGAAGAGTGTAAGACGAGGGAGACAACATTTCCTGTTGTTATCATTTCTAACATGCAAAAAGAAAAAAAATGTTCAGAACAATCGATGAAAAGGCTTTCTTTTCAGAATGATAAATATATCAAACAGTAACTGCAATATCCCTGCTATATAATCACATGTATCAAATTAACTTTAAAAGCATTACAATTTAAATATATTCTTAAAGAAAAGTGAACCATTCACCAAATATAAGTCAACCCTTATGAGATTATTTTCACCAAACTAGTAGCTGAAAATGAAAAGTTGTCAATAATGGTCCTCTAATCTGATGTAATGTCTTCAAAATTGATTTCTGTAGTCATTCCACTTAAGTATCTCTCTGAAACCATGTTCACGCTAATGCTAATACATTTTTAAATACCTTTTTCTGTCCATTCTGGCCTTCCAACCAGAGAAGCCTGTTTTCCACCACAAAAAATGCAGCTTTTCAAAAGTAGTGACCAATAGTGGAGACATGTAAAAATGAAGGACTCACATGGCAGATCAGATTGAGACAACTGAGCTTGTAAAAGGCAAAACTAAATATGTTCTTTTTAAGGATTCTCATCTGTAAAATGATCACTTTATACATAGCTCATTATCAACCTTTACAACCGAGGTCAAGTACTGCCATTTTGAAAAAACAACAGGCTACAGACGTTTTCTGTGACTTTGCTTTATGGTGTCGGATAACAAAACATGTCATGATGCTGCAGCACAGAAATTACAGTAATCAGATGGCTTCATGTAGTATTTATTAAGTTTGCAGTCCTTTTAACAACAGGAGGATGTCAAAGGGACCCCGCATGGTGTTTGGTTGGCTGCACTCAAACACAGGATAAGGCTTGACAAGGATGTTGAAAGCATCAAAAGAAAGGATCCTTACCATGACTGACAAGTAGACTTGTCTTTGTCAAAGCAATGTAGTTTGTTTTCCATATTAATTTCAGATTGTTTATCTGTTGCCTCAAAATAATAAAATGGACAGGTTTTATAACATCTGAAATACTGAGCTGTTGCTTTGCAGGCTGTGGTGTTGGTTTGTTGTCTTTGGAAACACTTACATGTGTTGTATTGATCCCTCCAGTAAAGAATGAATGTATCAATACCAGTAAATGCCAGCAACACAACACCTGTAAATCTTTCAGATTGCATTTGTGATCACGTTTTAGTCAGTTTACTTCCCAACACAATATATGATTTTTGAATATCTAAAATATTCCCACTGTAAATTGCACAAGCTGTTTGTTCAGCAAATATCCTGAAATAGGCACAAATATAAGGAAATGACATAGTGTCCTTCATTTACAAGTATTGACTCTCATTTCAGCAAATTGTTACCACGAGGAAATGCCATTGGGTCCTCAGGCTCATTGTGACTCAGACTATCTCCTCCACTAAAGGTTTGTGTTTGCTTGGGGGTGGTGAGTAACTGCTCTGCACTGGCTTGTTATAAGAAGCATACCATCTGCACTCACTGCCCTCTTTAAGAGAAATATCAAACACAGTTTTATTAGCTTTGAAACAGGAAACGAATCTCTGCTCTTAAGTATAAAAGGAAAATGGTCATTACTGGTCTTCGTCTTTCGGTCAATAATGAATCCCGAAAATCACGCTTGCATTTACCAGCTCATTTATATGGAAATGAACGGTCCCTGAAGGATCAGCCCCGCCTCTCCGGTCCTCACTTCCTCCACCTTGACTCAATTACCGGTGGTCCCACAGACATGAATGAATTCTTAATTGGAAATTGATTAAAAAACAACTTTTTGCGGCTTCACTTTGCTTCTAAACTCTGCTCCTGTGCACTTTTATCAAATCACCCCGCAGGTATTAATTGGGCCAAAGTGACTCAACAGATTGGTGGGTGGTCTGAGTCTGTGTTAATCAGCTCAGTTGGGGGGGCACTGAGGAGTGTCCATGGGGTACGTGCAAGTAATTATAAAAGTTAAAGCTGGAATGTATCTCAATGAGAGAGCGTGATTTCATGTGCTCGTCTCCAACCGGTCAATGTCTTCCCTTTTTACTTGAATACTCCTCATATTTCATTTATCTTACACAGTACATGGTTGACAACAAGCTGGATGTTATAAGCATTACCTCTATGTCTAATGGGCTCTGTGGACCTGTCGAGTCAGTTCACTGAAACTTAGATGTTGCATTCAGTGCGATGCAGAGGCAGAAATTCCCACTTGAACCTTCTTTAATAAATGAATTTAAATTTTGTGAAATAAGTTTCATGAATTAGTTAGTAAGTAAATAAAATGCAAGAAATTTTGAAACTGATTTGCACTTTTTTTTCGTGTACACTCAGCACAGGATTTTGTGTTGCAACAAAATGACCTAGGACTTGTAGAGCATTGAAGAGTGCCCTCTGATCAATATCTGACTCCCTTAGTCTGATTGTTTCTTGCTGCTGTCTCTTGTTTGATCTCTCTGTAATGTGCGAATCCTTTAAGATCTTCTTTTACTATCTTTTTTCCTCTTTTATTGTATATTTTAATTTAGAAACCATCACAGTCCGTCTTTTGCAGGAGGTTCCCGAACCTCCTGGGAGAGGGGTCTAGGGGGATTTCCCTTAGGAGATGTTTTTTTTAAAGCATTCTGAAACAAAATTTTTAGATAAGGGGTTCTCAAAGTTTTGGTGACTGAGTGCTACTTTAGGTAGCCAGCATGCTATGATTGAGGGCTGACCAGGAAACGTGCACACACTTTGACTTTGTATGACATACCTACAACACTTAACAAAAATTCAAACAGTTGGCAGTGATATAGCCAGTGTAATACTCATATTACATTGTAGTTTTTCCACTTTTAGTACTTTTGAAAACAATGAAATAGAGAGACAGTACATTGTTTAACATTGATTTATTATTATTATTATTAGTAGTAGTAGAAGTATAGTAGTGGTAGAAGTAGTAGTATTTATTTCTTTTTATTATTCATCATATTTTTGTGTTTACATGTTACTGTATGTTATAGTATGTGTGCAAGGCAAGCTGTTGTAACAAATTGCCCCAAAGGGATTAATAAAGTTGTCTGAATCTGAATCTAAATTGACTGTATCTATCCACAGCCGTCAAGCAACAGCTTCTGCTGGTGTATGGCAACACCACACAAACCACACACAAGTGCAGTAATACTAGAAAATGTAGTAAGAATAATGCTGATTTGTTAAGTTTATTAATGATTACAATAAAATTTACTAATGATTATTTCGGTTGCTTGTCATAGCATAGCATTTTTTTTCTTTATATATATATTTTTTTAACATTTTTTGGAAATGAAAGTCTGAATACTGTTTATAATTCTGGTGGGAAAATTTCGAGTCCTACCTGTTTTGGGCTAATTTAAAAATAGTCAAATACAAATTTGCCTTTATGTCTAAAAATACTAGATTTGGTCAGTGTAATACCAACAGTGTGTTCTTTTATTTCGACTGTGGATGGCTTTTCCGGCTTGTTCCTAAAACTCCAAATTCCCAGAACAATTACAGATGACATGACCTCCACGCTCTCGGTGGTGACTACTGCCCTGAATGCCTTCCACTGAGCCTTCTGTAAAAAGGGAAGTGTAATTCTAATCTTTAGGTTCTGAAAGTGCACATTCCCTCAGGTGTACATCTCGTTTATGTGTACAAAGATCCTGTAACATCCAGTATCTGAGCTGCCATGTATGTCACAACTCATCTGCATTTTTGCCTTAATTCACTTCATTTTATTTGACTGTGGCATCAGTGATTTTGTTCTTTTTCGAGATCACGGTAAAAACATTTAAATTCTCAGCGCTTACATTTCTGGTCAAACAGCTCTGAGGGGTGAGTCAAGATCAAATATCTTCACATCAAAGATGACGGCTGGATAAACAGCCCTAACTTCCTTGGACAAACATGAGTGTGTGTGTGGGAGGTTCAGTCAATAAAGAGACTATCTCAAAACATCCTGCCCGAAGTGGATGAAGTATTGATTACACATCCAGTGGACTGTTTGTTTTCTTTATCTTCTGGGATTCGTCACATTGGATGTGAAGTGCTTGGATGTGCGCATTTTGAGGTACTGCTATCTTACATGGATATTTCCATCTTATTCTTCCACCCCACTGCATTTCAGAGAGAAATGCGCATCTTCTTTGTTAGCTGCATTTAGCTGAAGCTTGTTCATTCTTACTTGTAGATTAACAGTTTGCCTGCAAAACACATAATTAGCTTAGAAATATGATACCAAATTACCCAATGCTACAAAAGGTATTTTGACTTTAGCACCACCCAGTCAGCATTAAAATTCTGCCTACAGGTTAAGACATCAATAATTTAAAGCCGCAATGTGTGATCCAAATGTAAACCAAAGGTCAGCCCTGCCCACCATCAAAAATTCAGAGCACAGGTCTGGAACCTGCTATCACTCCCAAAATGACTGGTATGTCTTTTAATACAGCAGTGAACACTCAACAGCAGATAAATCCAAGTTGTTAATGTTAACTGATGCCTTCAAAGGTGTTTTTTTTTTGTAGAAGTTACATTTGTAGATACTGTACAACAGAACAACATGGGCTTGTCTCTTTTGGTAGAATTGCTGGGAAAGACAGCAGTTGCCTCAGGAACACTAAAAATGTTGAAAATAGTTGATCATGTTAAAGGGACAGTTCACCGTGAAATCAAAAACACATTTGTTTTTTCTTACCCAAAGTGCTACTTATAAATCCAGTAGTTTAAGTGTTGTAGATATCGGCCGTAAAGATGCCTGGATTCTCTCCAATGTAATGGAACCAAATGACACCCTGCTTGTAGTGGTCAAAGTACCCACCCAAAAAATACATATGAAAAACTCAGCAGCAATGTCTATTTCTCTCTTTTTCTCTCTACTGAATGGCATTATTGTGTGTAACTGGGTCATGATTTCTGGAAAAAAAAACAAAAAAAAACAACAACCTGAAACTGTATCTCAGCAGCTCACACCAAAAATAATCAAGTGTGGTGAGTGAGCTAAATGCCTAAATGCTTATTTCAGCATGCTAACATGATCACATGACAATGCTAACGTGCTGCTGTTTAGCCAGTTTAATGTTTGCCATGTTCACTATCTTGCTTTAATGCGTTAGCACGCTAACATTTGCTAATTAGAACTCAACACAAAGTGATGCTGAGACTGAGTGAAAAGTGTTTTGTCACAAAGTATGTCTAAATTTTGAATTCCTCTCCACAGCACTGTACGCATCAGACAACAGTACATACAACAGCACACAGTAACAACATGCAATGACAGACAACGGCTGGCCTGTTCAGCGAGTCCTACTGTTTCATGCTGCTACGGCTGTAGAGATTAGGCAAAGTGAATAGCCCAATAATGGACAGCATGTTGAAGAAGCAGGTGGATCTGTACAGTTGGATGG
Organism: Plectropomus leopardus; assembly: GCF_008729295.1. Classification (NCBI taxonomy): domain Eukaryota; kingdom Metazoa; phylum Chordata; class Actinopteri; order Perciformes; family Serranidae; genus Plectropomus; species Plectropomus leopardus. The sequence continues at coordinate 34,654,055 of NC_056473.1, forward strand.
GTTGAGTGATGATGTGGTACAACAATAGAAGGAGACAGGGAGCGACACAGAGTCCTTGATGACTGATAGTCTTTGATGGCTCCTTTTTTTTGGATGCCATGCTGGTCGAAGCTGAATCTATTGTCCAGTGTAACTGTGAGGAAACTGTCAGCTATGTCAGCTGTTTGGTTATTGATGAGAATGGTACGCTGAGGTGATGGGTGATTATTTCCTTTGTCTTGCTGACATTGAGCTGAAGATGGTAATCATTGCAACACTTGGTGAAAGGTGAAACCATGTGGAGGTAGTCCAGAGCGGAGTGATTATCTATGAGTAGGATGAAAATAGCTGGGTGACAGACTGGTGCAATCATTGAGGTAAAGTGTGTGCAGGAATGGGCTCTATATTGAGACTGTTGAGTGCAGTTTAGTTGGTTGGCCTGCTCAGCTTGCAGTCTGTCACTAAGGAAATTGTGTCGAGATTGTGCAGCTTCTGGATCATCAGATGCCTCAATATGGTATTGAAAGTAGAGCTATAGTCCACAGAGAGGGTTCTGACGTTACCTCAGAAAATCCAGGTGATGGAGGCGGAGGTGCAGCATCTTCTCTGCTCCTCTAAGTCTTATAGGCAAATTGAAGGAGTGGGGTGATTGCTGGCAAAATGATTTTTAGCAGCAGCTCCTCTAGGCACTTTATTGCAGATGTGAGAGCAACAAGGCAGTAGTGGTTGTGTTCTGTGGTCTGTGTTTTTTGGGAGATACAGGGATAACGGTAGCAGTTTTCCAGAGGGTAGGTGTTGTGGCAGTCTGGAAGTACTTACAGAAAAGTAAATGAAGAATTATTAAAAGTTCCATCGCTTAGCATTCCTTCCTGAGAGGCCATCAGGCCCCAAGGCCTTGCCTCGCTTATATGTGCTCAGCTTGCGGTGAATTTGAACAGAGAAGGAATGTCCTGCCATACTCTGCTTAACTATGCCTCTGCTTGATTAACCCAAATGTTCTACTCTAACCTGAACCAGTCCAACCAACAAAGACAAGTATTAGCCAATCATAGGGAGAGTACGGAGGGTCATTCCTTAGCTATCCTTGGAAGTGCAAATGTACCTGTGCTATAAAGGGTACCGGATCTTTAGTGTCTGATGGAGCGATAACTCCCAACCATCCCTTATATTTAGATGAAAAATCTTGAGTATCAAAGCAGCCGCAGCATATATTCAGTTCTTTTGAAGAGGATTCTGAGTTGCTTTTTACATGTTTGGGTTCACATCCAGTTGGGTGCTCACCTTCTAAAATGCCTGCTTGGTGTTCATGTTGCCGAATTCAAATTCCACCTCGTCCCTGAAATTAGGTTTTGCTTTAAACGCCTAAAGACAGGACATAGCATGAAGTCAAACAGAGTCTTTGGCTTGCAGGAGAGCACGTGCCATCTTAGAACCTGAATGGCATTTTGGCTCAGTCCAGATCTAAGCGGGCCAAGATCGGCATTTTTGTCTGATAAAAAAAGACAATTACTACAGTCACTACTGTTAGTAGTCTTTGTATGTGGTGTACAGTCATGTGCCAGCTTTTGTTGATGTGCACAGTATAAATGATGTTGCATGTCATATCCTAGTAAATCTATTTTACTGCCTCCTTATTACTCAAAATGGTTGGGTAGTTTAGTCTGTCTTTCATTAACACTCGCTCTTTGGATTTTCTTGTTTGGATTACAATTGTTAACTAGTTATTCCTCTCACGCATCCTGTCAGCTGTAATATTTGTGGCATACAGCTTGTGACAGAACATGTGAGTGCCTTACAAGCACTGAGCGATGTGTTTGACCATATGTTCTTTATTGGCACTAGCTCTTTGGGTTTACCTTGTTGTGTCAGGGGGGCCTAGAGGCTTCTTGACAGCACTGACTATCTGTCATTTACAATCACCCAAGAACTTGGCCTTAATCAATACTCATTTTACAGCTGTACTTGGCCTTGGAGTGCGTGTGTGTGTGTGTTTGTGTGTGTGTGTGTGTGTGTGTGTGTGTGTGTGTGTGTGTGGGTGTGTGTGTGTGTGTGTGTGTGTGTGTGCGCATGCGTGTGTGTGTGTTTCGCAAATTCCATTCTGAGCTGAAATCGTTTCAACTGACTTTTAATTACATGTGTTCTTAAAAATTAATCAACCTCTGCATTCATCTCTGTGACGAAGCACGCTGAGCACAGGGCCTGTATTCCCATGATACCGAGGTCAAACGTGGAACCATTGTTCAAACTTGCCTTTCTCCCTCAATCAGTAGTGAGTTATAATTATCAAAATGGCCTTTACAAAAAAATAGCTTAAAATTGTTCTCGATTGCCACACATCTCGTTTTGCAAAAGTAAAGAACAACAGCATGGGAGGCTTTTCAAAACTGAGAAATGAAATTATGACAAGTGAAGTAATTGAACAGAGATTGCAGCTGGGGTGGTGAGTCATACCCATCATCTCTTTTACAAAATACTAAATATTCGTATTTTTTGTTTTTATTTCTGCTTGGTTTATTTTTTCGTCAATGAATGCCACAAATTATCTCTGGCCATAAATTAGCTAACTGCCTAATTACCGTGTACCATCCAAAACAAAGCTCTCTGTGGGTGCATGTTTGTGCACAACACTATTGTCTGAACCAAACACAATATCAAGCTCATTCTCTGCAATAGTGTCTATTCCCCATTGCTTGAGGTGTTGTAAACAGTAAACAAACATGCACACAAAGACACAAACACTACCTCTTTGTATCTCTTCAATACAAAAAACTAAACCATAATGATGGAACTGCTTTGGAGGGCAGCTTTGTGTAGCGTTAAGTGGACAGCTTTTGAAGATCATATGTAAAAGGCCCCTAATGTTGAGTCCTCGTGTATCGAGAAACAAGTAACATATTTAATGGGCTGATGCGTTTGTGTGCGTCAGTCGCATGAGCCCTTTAATAAACACTTCCTTGGTCGTTTCAGCCGTTCTCCTGCCTTCCCACCTACAGAGAAAACCATAGGCATTTTTTGGGATGACTTCAATAGGCATGGCTTTCAAAGTGTCTGGGTTGTACAGTCTTATAGTGCTGTGATAGAGTTAAGAGTCATGATGGCGTATTTGTGTTCAACCAATAATACAAAAAAAATAAATAATTCAATTTTACTGTAGAATTTAATTTTAATGGTCAATTTCTTGTGATCAAGCCTCCTTTCTTCTATTAGACATGTGAATCAGTCACAGCATACATTTACTTCCTTCTCATTACTTACTTATTTAAAGTGTGGGGTTTTTTTGTCATGTGACCTGTGCCACATGATCTGTTGATGAGTTTGAAATTGCACACCTGTCCCCAATGTATGTTGTACCCCGATGAAGACTGTAGTCAAAACACATTGGTCTAGCCAAAAATTGATAAAGGATTTTTAACCATAGTCATAGAAGCTCAGATACATTTTTGGACTGGCCATTTAGACCTCGGACATTCACACTCAGTAAGCTGGAAATTCATGCTTTTGATTCTTGTGTGACTACTTGCTCCGTTCTTCAATTCAAGAGTTGCTCCTAGTGACAAAATTCTGAGAAAAGTCTTAGAATTGTGAGATTTTCTGAGTGATGTTGAATTTCTCCTTAAAGTTGTGCCTAGATCCTGGTAAAGATAAAAGTTATTCACAAAGTTTCTTAGCCCTTAAAAGAACTCCGTAGGTGAAAGAACAGTTTTAAGTCTTGAGTCAGTCTTGAGCAGAGGGGAAAATGGTAAAACGACAGAGGAAGAAGAAATATTTTCCAAACGCTGGATGACAGTGAGTAAATGAAATGCTACAGATTAGATCGTGCAGGGATCATGTTTGTGTTTGATCTAATTAGAGATGCACTCACATCTCTCACCTAATGCAATAACAAGATAATGCCATAAATAAAGTGATCACAACACTAAGATAGTTAGCAAATGGAAAAATACAAGAGTACAGCAGTGATGACTTGGGCATGTCTCATCCTTTCATCATCTGAGTGATCACTCAAAAAGCACTTTTATAACTTCATATTGTGATGCAGTTCATTTCATTTGCTCTATGTCTGTTTCTGTCTGTTTCTGACAAAGTTAAAGACATTTTCACCATAAATTGCAACAAAAGCACAAATGAGTGCATGAAATTATTTGTTTGAGACTCAAATCCCCTGTTTCATATGCCCCCAAATGTTGAAACAAAATCTACGCCCTCTGGGAAAACTGCACTCTATATGCAGACAGAGTTTATCAGACACAAACTGTAACAAACAGTAAACTGTGACGACTGTGATGAAGATACTGACCTTGACCTGTGATCACAGGTCAAGGTCAGTATCTTTTCAGACACTCTCCAAGCTCCATTATTCTCCAAACTCATTCCCCTAAATAATAATAGAATGGTCATCATCAAGTATTGCAAGGACACTTTGCTTTTACCTGCCCAGCATGTATCTTTCCATCAGTGCACCGAAATTACTGCAGTTTAGAGCTGAGCAAAGAGAACCTCTGTAGAGTTTGATCATTGTGTTTGAAAGCTGCATGACTTAGTCTCAGTGGAGCCCCGACGTGTTTGGAAATGTGAAAGTAATCTAGTAATCACAGTTGCCATGTCATTTTTACATATATGGGTCCCATGCTGCTTTCTAGTGATGCTCTAAAGGAAATCTTTGTAGGGGATCGTTTTGATGCATTTCATATATAATAAAAAGCCTCTTATTATAAGCAGTGGTAGATCTTGAAAGGGTTTTGAGGGTAGAATATTGCAACCAATGATAGGAGCAAGTGCGAAGACTTAACACAAAAATCTGCCATCTGCAGAGCGTGCAGTCTTGTCAGCACTCTGGACAGCATTAGTGACACAAACCACAAAGTGTAGTATTTTTATCGTCTTATCTTAGATTTGAGAATAGGACAGACCGGCCTCTGCCCCCTGGCGATACTTGATGTAACGGAGTCAGAGCACAGCACACATGGCCGGTCTGTCCTATTCTCAAATCTAAGATAAGACGATAAAAATACTACACTTTGTGGTTTGTGTCACTAATGCTGTCCAGAGTGCTGACAAGACTGCACGCTCTGCAGATGGCAGATTTTTGTGTTAAGTCTTCGCACTTGCTCCTATCATTGGTTGCAATATTCTACCCTCAAAACCCTTTCAAGATCTACCACTGCTTATAATAAGAGGCTTTTTATTATATATGAAATGCATCAAAACGATCCCCTACAAAGATTTCCTTTAGAGCATCACTAGAAAGCAGCATGGGACCCATATATGTAAAAATGACATGGCAACTGTGATTACTAGATTACTTTCACATTTCCAAACACGTCGGGGCTCCACTGAGACTAAGTCATGCAGCTTTCAAACACAATGATCAAACTCTACAGAGGTTCTCTTTGCTCAGCTCTAAACTGCAGTAATTTCGGTGCACTGATGGAAAGATACATGCTGGGCAGGTAAAAGCAAAGTGTCCTTGCAATACTTGATGATGACCATTCTATTATTATTTAGGGGAATGAGTTTGGAGAATAATGGAGCTTGGAGAGTGTCTGAAAAGATACTGACCTTGACCTGTGATCACAGGTCAAGGTCAGTATCTTCATCACAGTCGTCACAGTTTACTGTTTGTTACAGTTTGTGTCTGATAAACTCTGTCTGCATATAGAGTGCAGTTTTCCCAGAGGGCGTAGATTTTGTTTCAACATTTGGGGGCATATGAAACAGGGGATTTGAGTCTCAAACAAATAATTTCATGCACTCATTTGTGCTTTTGTTGCAATTTATGGTGAAAATGTCTTTAACTTTGTCAGAAACAGACAGAAACAGACATAGAGCAAATGAAATGAACTGCATCACAATATGAAGTTATAAAAGTGCTTTTTGAGTGATCACTCAGATGATGAAAGGATGAGACATGCCCAAGTCATCACTGCTGTACTCTTGTATTTTTCCATTTGCTAACTATCTTAGTGTTGTGATCACTTTATTTATGGCATTATCTTGTTATTGCATTAGGTGAGAGATGTGAGTGCATCTCTAATTAGATCAAACACAAACATGATCCCTGCACGATCTAATCTGTAGCATTTCATTTACTCACTGTCATCCAGCGTTTGGAAAATATTTCTTCTTCCTCTGTCGTTTTACCATTTTCCCCTCTGCTCAAGACTGACTCAAGACTTAAAACTGTTCTTTCACCTACGGAGTTCTTTTAAGGGCTAAGAAACTTTGTGAATAACTTTTATCTTTACCAGGATCTAGGCACAACTTTAAGGAGAAATTCAACATCACTCAGAAAATCTCACAATTCTAAGACTTTTCTCAGAATTTTGTCACTAGGAGCAACTCTTGAATTGAAGAACGGAGCAAGTAGTCACACAAGAATCAAAAGCATGAATTTCCAGCTTACTGAGTGTGAATGTCCGAGGTCTAAATGGCCAGTCCAAAAATGTATCTGAGCTTCTATGACTATGGTTAAAAATCCTTTATCAATTTTTGGCTAGACCAATGTGTTTTGACTACAGTCTTCATCGGGGTACAACATACATTGGGGACAGGTGTGCAATTTCAAACTCATCAACAGATCATGTGGCACAGGTCACATGACAAAAAAACCCCACACTTTAAATAAGTAAGTAATGAGAAGGAAGTAAATGTATGCTGTGACTGATTCACATGTCTAATAGAAGAAAGGAGGCTTGATCACAAGAAATTGACCATTAAAATTAAATTCTACAGTAAAATTGAATTATTTATTTTTTTTGTATTATTGGTTGAACACAAATACGCCATCATGACTCTTAACTCTATCACAGCACTATAAGACTGTACAACCCAGACACTTTGAAAGCCATGCCTATTGAAGTCATCCCAAAAAATGCCTATGGTTTTCTCTGTAGGTGGGAAGGCAGGAGAACGGCTGAAACGACCAAGGAAGTGTTTATTAAAGGGCTCATGCGACTGACGCACACAAACGCATCAGCCCATTAAATATGTTACTTGTTTCTCGATACACGAGGACTCAACATTAGGGGCCTTTTACATATGATCTTCAAAAGCTGTCCACTTAACGCTACACAAAGCTGCCCTCCAAAGCAGTTCCATCATTATGGTTTAGTTTTTTGTATTGAAGAGATACAAAGAGGTAGTGTTTGTGTCTTTGTGTGCATGTTTGTTTACTGTTTACAACACCTCAAGCAATGGGGAATAGACACTATTGCAGAGAATGAGCTTGATATTGTGTTTGGTTCAGACAATAGTGTTGTGCACAAACATGCACCCACAGAGAGCTTTGTTTTGGATGGTACACGGTAATTAGGCAGTTAGCTAATTTATGGCCAGAGATAATTTGTGGCATTCATTGACGAAAAAATAAACCAAGCAGAAATAAAAACAAAAAATACGAATATTTAGTATTTTGTAAAAGAGATGATGGGTATGACTCACCACCCCAGCTGCAATCTCTGTTCAATTACTTCACTTGTCATAATTTCATTTCTCAGTTTTGAAAAGCCTCCCATGCTGTTGTTCTTTACTTTTGCAAAACGAGATGTGTGGCAATCGAGAACAATTTTAAGCTATTTTTTTGTAAAGGCCATTTTGATAATTATAACTCACTACTGATTGAGGGAGAAAGGCAAGTTTGAACAATGGTTCCACGTTTGACCTCGGTATCATGGGAATACAGGCCCTGTGCTCAGCGTGCTTCGTCACAGAGATGAATGCAGAGGTTGATTAATTTTTAAGAACACATGTAATTAAAAGTCAGTTGAAACGATTTCAGCTCAGAATGGAATTTGCGAAACACACACACACGCATGCGCACACACACACACACACACACACACACACCCACACACACACACACACACACACACACACACACACACACACAAACACACACACACACGCACTCCAAGGCCAAGTACAGCTGTAAAATGAGTATTGATTAAGGCCAAGTTCTTGGGTGATTGTAAATGACAGATAGTCAGTGCTGTCAAGAAGCCTCTAGGCCCCCCTGACACAACAAGGTAAACCCAAAGAGCTAGTGCCAATAAAGAACATATGGTCAAACACATCGCTCAGTGCTTGTAAGGCACTCACATGTTCTGTCACAAGCTGTATGCCACAAATATTACAGCTGACAGGATGCGTGAGAGGAATAACTAGTTAACAATTGTAATCCAAACAAGAAAATCCAAAGAGCGAGTGTTAATGAAAGACAGACTAAACTACCCAACCATTTTGAGTAATAAGGAGGCAGTAAAATAGATTTACTAGGATATGACATGCAACATCATTTATACTGTGCACATCAACAAAAGCTGGCACATGACTGTACACCACATACAAAGACTACTAACAGTAGTGACTGTAGTAATTGTCTTTTTTTATCAGACAAAAATGCCGATCTTGGCCCGCTTAGATCTGGACTGAGCCAAAATGCCATTCAGGTTCTAAGATGGCACGTGCTCTCCTGCAAGCCAAAGACTCTGTTTGACTTCATGCTATGTCCTGTCTTTAGGCGTTTAAAGCAAAACCTAATTTCAGGGACGAGGTGGAATTTGAATTCGGCAACATGAACACCAAGCAGGCATTTTAGAAGGTGAGCACCCAACTGGATGTGAACCCAAACATGTAAAAAGCAACTCAGAATCCTCTTCAAAAGAACTGAATATATGCTGCGGCTGCTTTGATACTCAAGATTTTTCATCTAAATATAAGGGATGGTTGGGAGTTATCGCTCCATCAGACACTAAAGATCCGGTACCCTTTATAGCACAGGTACATTTGCACTTCCAAGGATAGCTAAGGAATGACCCTCCGTACTCTCCCTATGATTGGCTAATACTTGTCTTTGTTGGTTGGACTGGTTCAGGTTAGAGTAGAACATTTGGGTTAATCAAGCAGAGGCATAGTTAAGCAGAGTATGGCAGGACATTCCTTCTCTGTTCAAATTCACCGCAAGCTGAGCACATATAAGCGAGGCAAGGCCTTGGGGCCTGATGGCCTCTCAGGAAGGAATGCTAAGCGATGGAACTTTTAATAATTCTTCATTTACTTTTCTGTAAGTACTTCCAGACTGCCACAACACCTACCCTCTGGAAAACTGCTACCGTTATCCCTGTATCTCCCAAAAAACACAGACCACAGAACACAACCACTACTGCCTTGTTGCTCTCACATCTGCAATAAAGTGCCTAGAGGAGCTGCTGCTAAAAATCATTTTGCCAGCAATCACCCCACTCCTTCAATTTGCCTATAAGACTTAGAGGAGCAGAGAAGATGCTGCACCTCCGCCTCCATCACCTGGATTTTCTGAGGTAACGTCAGAACCCTCTCTGTGGACTATAGCTCTACTTTCAATACCATATTGAGGCATCTGATGATCCAGAAGCTGCACAATCTCGACACAATTTCCTTAGTGACAGACTGCAAGCTGAGCAGGCCAACCAACTAAACTGCACTCAACAGTCTCAATATAGAGCCCATTCCTGCACACACTTTACCTCAATGATTGCACCAGTCTGTCACCCAGCTATTTTCATCCTACTCATAGATAATCACTCCGCTCTGGACTACCTCCACATGGTTTCACCTTTCACCAAGTGTTGCAATGATTACCATCTTCAGCTCAATGTCAGCAAGACAAAGGAAATAATCACCCATCACCTCAGCGTACCATTCTCATCAATAACCAAACAGCTGACATAGCTGACAGTTTCCTCACAGTTACACTGGACAATAGATTCAGCTTCGACCAGCATGGCATCCAAAAAAAAGGAGCCATCAAAGACTATCAGTCATCAAGGACTCTGTGTCGCTCCCTGTCTCCTTCTATTGTTGTACCACATCATCACTCAACCCATCCAACTGTACAGATCCACCTGCTTCTTCAACATGCTGTCCATTATTGGGCTATTCACTTTGCCTAATCTCTACAGCCGTAGCAGCATGAAACAGTAGGACTCGCTGAACAGGCCAGCCGTTGTCTGTCATTGCATGTTGTTACTGTGTGCTGTTGTATGTACTGTTGTCTGATGCGTACAGTGCTGTGGAGAGGAATTCAAAATTTAGACATACTTTGTGACAAAACACTTTTCACTCAGTCTCAGCATCACTTTGTGTTGAGTTCTAATTAGCAAATGTTAGCGTGCTAACGCATTAAAGCAAGATAGTGAACATGGCAAACATTAAACTGGCTAAACAGCAGCACGTTAGCATTGTCATGTGATCATGTTAGCATGCTGAAATAAGCATTTAGGCATTTAGCTCACTCACCACACTTGATTATTTTTGGTGTGAGCTGCTGAGATACAGTTTCAGGTTGTTGTTTTTTTTTGTTTTTTTTTCCAGAAATCATGACCCAGTTACACACAATAATGCCATTCAGTAGAGAGAAAAAGAGAGAAATAGACATTGCTGCTGAGTTTTTCATATGTATTTTTTGGGTGGGTACTTTGACCACTACAAGCAGGGTGTCATTTGGTTCCATTACATTGGAGAGAATCCAGGCATCTTTACGGCCGATATCTACAACACTTAAACTACTGGATTTATAAGTAGCACTTTGGGTAAGAAAAAACAAATGTGTTTTTGATTTCACGGTGAACTGTCCCTTTAACATGATCAACTATTTTCAACATTTTTAGTGTTCCTGAGGCAACTGCTGTCTTTCCCAGCAATTCTACCAAAAGAGACAAGCCCATGTTGTTCTGTTGTACAGTATCTACAAATGTAACTTCTACAAAAAAAAAACACCTTTGAAGGCATCAGTTAACATTAACAACTTGGATTTATCTGCTGTTGAGTGTTCACTGCTGTATTAAAAGACATACCAGTCATTTTGGGAGTGATAGCAGGTTCCAGACCTGTGCTCTGAATTTTTGATGGTGGGCAGGGCTGACCTTTGGTTTACATTTGGATCACACATTGCGGCTTTAAATTATTGATGTCTTAACCTGTAGGCAGAATTTTAATGCTGACTGGGTGGTGCTAAAGTCAAAATACCTTTTGTAGCATTGGGTAATTTGGTATCATATTTCTAAGCTAATTATGTGTTTTGCAGGCAAACTGTTAATCTACAAGTAAGAATGAACAAGCTTCAGCTAAATGCAGCTAACAAAGAAGATGCGCATTTCTCTCTGAAATGCAGTGGGGTGGAAGAATAAGATGGAAATATCCATGTAAGATAGCAGTACCTCAAAATGCGCACATCCAAGCACTTCACATCCAATGTGACGAATCCCAGAAGATAAAGAAAACAAACAGTCCACTGGATGTGTAATCAATACTTCATCCACTTCGGGCAGGATGTTTTGAGATAGTCTCTTTATTGACTGAACCTCCCACACACACACTCATGTTTGTCCAAGGAAGTTAGGGCTGTTTATCCAGCCGTCATCTTTGATGTGAAGATATTTGATCTTGACTCACCCCTCAGAGCTGTTTGACCAGAAATGTAAGCGCTGAGAATTTAAATGTTTTTACTGTGATCTCGAAAAAGAACAAAATCACTGATGCCACAGTCAAATAAAATGAAGTGAATTAAGGCAAAAATGCAGATGAGTTGTGACATACATGGCAGCTCAGATACTGGATGTTACAGGATCTTTGTACACATAAACGAGATGTACACCTGAGGGAATGTGCACTTTCAGAACCTAAAGATTAGAATTACACTTCCCTTTTTACAGAAGGCTCAGTGGAAGGCATTCAGGGCAGTAGTCACCACCGAGAGCGTGGAGGTCATGTCATCTGTAATTGTTCTGGGAATTTGGAGTTTTAGGAACAAGCCGGAAAAGCCATCCACAGTCGAAATAAAAGAACACACTGTTGGTATTACACTGACCAAATCTAGTATTTTTAGACATAAAGGCAAATTTGTATTTGACTATTTTTAAATTAGCCCAAAACAGGTAGGACTCGAAATTTTCCCACCAGAATTATAAACAGTATTCAGACTTTCATTTCCAAAAAATGTTAAAAATATATATATATAAAGAAAAAAAATGCTATGCTATGACAAGCAACCGAAATAATCATTAGTAAATTTTATTGTAATCATTAATAAACTTAACAAATCAGCATTATTCTTACTACATTTTCTAGTATTACTGCACTTGTGTGTGGTTTGTGTGGTGTTGCCATACACCAGCAGAAGCTGTTGCTTGACGGCTGTGGATAGATACAGTCAATTTAGATTCAGATTCAGACAACTTTATTAATCCCTTTGGGGCAATTTGTTACAACAGCTTGCCTTGCACACATACTATAACATACAGTAACATGTAAACACAAAAATATGATGAATAATAAAAAGAAATAAATACTACTACTTCTACCACTACTATACTTCTACTACTACTAATAATAATAATAATAAATCAATGTTAAACAATGTACTGTCTCTCTATTTCATTGTTTTCAAAAGTACTAAAAGTGGAAAAACTACAATGTAATATGAGTATTACACTGGCTATATCACTGCCAACTGTTTGAATTTTTGTTAAGTGTTGTAGGTATGTCATACAAAGTCAAAGTGTGTGCACGTTTCCTGGTCAGCCCTCAATCATAGCATGCTGGCTACCTAAAGTAGCACTCAGTCACCAAAACTTTGAGAACCCCTTATCTAAAAATTTTGTTTCAGAATGCTTTAAAAAAAACATCTCCTAAGGGAAATCCCCCTAGACCCTTCTCCCAGGAGGTTCAGGAACCTCCTGCAAAAGACGGACTGTGATGGTTTCTAAATTAAAATATACAATAAAAGAGAAAAAAAGATAGTAAAAGAAGATCTTAAAGGATTTGCACATTACAGAGAGATCAAACAAGAGACAGCAGCAAGAAACAATCAGACTAAGGGAGTCAGATATTGATCAGAGGGCACTCTTCAATGCTCTACAAGTCCTAGGTCATTTTGTTGCAACACAAAATCCTGTGCTGAGTGTACACGAAAAAAAAGTGCAAATCAGTTTCAAAATTTCTTGCATTTTATTTACTTACTAACTAATTCATGAAACTTATTTCACAAAATTTAAATTCATTTATTAAAGAAGGTTCAAGTGGGAATTTCTGCCTCTGCATCGCACTGAATGCAACATCTAAGTTTCAGTGAACTGACTCGACAGGTCCACAGAGCCCATTAGACATAGAGGTAATGCTTATAACATCCAGCTTGTTGTCAACCATGTACTGTGTAAGATAAATGAAATATGAGGAGTATTCAAGTAAAAAGGGAAGACATTGACCGGTTGGAGACGAGCACATGAAATCACGCTCTCTCATTGAGATACATTCCAGCTTTAACTTTTATAATTACTTGCACGTACCCCATGGACACTCCTCAGTGCCCCCCCAACTGAGCTGATTAACACAGACTCAGACCACCCACCAATCTGTTGAGTCACTTTGGCCCAATTAATACCTGCGGGGTGATTTGATAAAAGTGCACAGGAGCAGAGTTTAGAAGCAAAGTGAAGCCGCAAAAAGTTGTTTTTTAATCAATTTCCAATTAAGAATTCATTCATGTCTGTGGGACCACCGGTAATTGAGTCAAGGTGGAGGAAGTGAGGACCGGAGAGGCGGGGCTGATCCTTCAGGGACCGTTCATTTCCATATAAATGAGCTGGTAAATGCAAGCGTGATTTTCGGGATTCATTATTGACCGAAAGACGAAGACCAGTAATGACCATTTTCCTTTTATACTTAAGAGCAGAGATTCGTTTCCTGTTTCAAAGCTAATAAAACTGTGTTTGATATTTCTCTTAAAGAGGGCAGTGAGTGCAGATGGTATGCTTCTTATAACAAGCCAGTGCAGAGCAGTTACTCACCACCCCCAAGCAAACACAAACCTTTAGTGGAGGAGATAGTCTGAGTCACAATGAGCCTGAGGACCCAATGGCATTTCCTCGTGGTAACAATTTGCTGAAATGAGAGTCAATACTTGTAAATGAAGGACACTATGTCATTTCCTTATATTTGTGCCTATTTCAGGATATTTGCTGAACAAACAGCTTGTGCAATTTACAGTGGGAATATTTTAGATATTCAAAAATCATATATTGTGTTGGGAAGTAAACTGACTAAAACGTGATCACAAATGCAATCTGAAAGATTTACAGGTGTTGTGTTGCTGGCATTTACTGGTATTGATACATTCATTCTTTACTGGAGGGATCAATACAACACATGTAAGTGTTTCCAAAGACAACAAACCAACACCACAGCCTGCAAAGCAACAGCTCAGTATTTCAGATGTTATAAAACCTGTCCATTTTATTATTTTGAGGCAACAGATAAACAATCTGAAATTAATATGGAAAACAAACTACATTGCTTTGACAAAGACAAGTCTACTTGTCAGTCATGGTAAGGATCCTTTCTTTTGATGCTTTCAACATCCTTGTCAAGCCTTATCCTGTGTTTGAGTGCAGCCAACCAAACACCATGCGGGGTCCCTTTGACATCCTCCTGTTGTTAAAAGGACTGCAAACTTAATAAATACTACATGAGGCCATCTGATTACTGTAATTTCTGTGCTGCAGCATCATGACATGTTTTGTTATCTGACACCGTAAAGCAAAGTCACAGAAAACGTCTGTAGCCTGTTGTTTTTTCAAAATGGCAGTACTTGACCTCGGTTGTAAAGGTTGATAATGAGCTATGTATAAAGTGATCATTTTACAGATGAGAATCCTTAAAAAGAACATATTTAGTTTTGCCTTTTACAAGCTCAGTTGTCTCAATCTGATCTGCCATGTGAGTCCTTCATTTTTACATGTCTCCACTATTGGTCACTACTTTTGAAAAGCTGCCTTTTTTGTGGTGGAAAACAGGCTTCTCTGGTTGGAAGGCCAGAATGGACAGAAAAAGGTATTTAAAAATGTATTAGCATTAGCGTGAACATGGTTTCAGAGAGATACTTAAGTGGAATGACTACAGAAATCAATTTTGAAGACATTACATCAGATTAGAGGACCATTATTGACAACTTTTCATTTTCAGCTACTAGTTTGGTGAAAATAATCTCATAAGGGTTGACTTATATTTGGTGAATGGTTCACTTTTCTTTAAGAATATATTTAAATTGTAATGTTTTTAAAGTTAATTTGATACATGTGATTATATAGCAGGGATATTGCAGTTACTGTTTGATATATTTATCATTCTGAAAAGAAAGCCTTTTCATCGATTGTTCTGAACATTTTTTTTTTTTTGCATGTTAGAAATGATAACAACAGGAAATGTTGTCTCCCTCGTCTTACACTCTTCACAAACATAACATTTGGCATTAGGCAACAAAAGGCCAGACAGCATGACAGCAAGGACAAAAAGAGCGACAAGATCCATCGATCTGTCCCTCTTCTGCTCCTTCTTTTTCTGCTTCGGAACATTCCTGCTGTGTTCACCCAATCCTGCAGTGTGGCACTGTCTGCAGAAAACCATTGGAAAACCATTAGATTAATACTTTTTCTGTCATATTCTCTTTTCTTGGGTGCTTTTATGATAGTGGACTTCTTCCCATGATTCCTTTTAGGTTTATAGACCACAACAAGCCTAGTTTACTTATAGAGACATACCTTCAGTATGTCAGGTGTTACAAATGTACAGCTTCATTTTTCCAATTCTATTGACAAACCATTTATTGCACCCAATGTGGGAAATTGTAGATTAAATATTGATTTTTTGTCACCTTGATTCCAGCACTAGAAAGAGCCTGAAGAAAGACCTGCAGAGGCCAGTATGGGTCACAGTGAAGAGGCAACAGCCAGCTGTGACCTTGATCCATTGTCACAATCACAACATACCATGTCATATCTCAAACCTACCTTATAAATCAGTCAGTGTATCATAAATCAAATATGTGACTATATAAATAAATCATAAATGTTATGTGACACAGAGTAAAGTACTTGATGCACTTTTAGGCCAAAAGCAAGGCAGTATGTGACACAGTTGAACGGATGTACCCTGTTGATTGCACAACAGTATTTTTTCCCCTCCCTACTTTATTTTGTTTAGCTTTTCTTTTCTGTCTTAACTTAAACGCAGACTTTCAAAAGCTATCAATCGTGAAATAATGAATAAAAAGCATCTGAAAATGATCAGAAAAACTGTGTGTACATGCTGTGCAGGCTGCTACTTTTGACTTCTGGCACTTCTTTACTCAAATTCAAACACTTCTTATACCCCAATTAAAGATATAACCCGATGAGATGAAGGCAGGCAGCAGACTGTGCCCTGCTGTCTCCAAATCATGATTTAAAACATCAACATCACTGAGCAGCAGAGGGAACGGGAGGCCACTGGAAATATGGTTACCTGTATTATATTAATACCCACTTCAACTCCTCAGACAATTTCATGTGTAAGTTTATGCGTCTTACACAAACCAGAATTACAGTCTCACAGTTCTGTGCCTCCGCGCAACAGTGAAGTTGCACCTCAAGTTTACATGCATGTCTGTAAAAACATGGATGCGTCACACACATCTGTCACAAAGTATGAAACTGGGCACCAGTGACAGAGAAAAGCACCAAACACCAGTTTATTAGATCCAAATCTTTTGTGATAAGGAATCATACATGTGAAGGCAGTCAGTGAAGGCAGTAAAATTAGTTCACTGAAAACACACAATAATCTAAGTCCATAAAGCTAAGCAGAGTCAAAACCCAGATAAGCAAACACAAGAAAAAGGCTGGAGAGCATAAACACACCATGGTGACGATGACAATCTGACAGATGAATGGGGGAAACACTGGACCTTAAATAAACAAGGGCCGATTACTGACTACACACGGGTCAGTGAAATAAGCCACAGGTTAAACACACGCAGTAATCAAAAAAGGCACGGCAGGAACTGGAAACAAACACATGAACATAAACTTGACTGAGTATCACAACATCTTCCCACCAGCAGCACAGAACACCTATACATTCAGCACAGTTTAAAGGTATATAAAATATACGCCTCACCAATTCAGAATCCAACCAAATATCTGATGAGATGTGATGCTGAGTAATGGCCAGAAAAGTGTTTTTGCAGAACATTATATTACAGTGAAGTTGACCTTTGACGTTTCGGATATAAAATGTCATCACGTTATGATTTTATCCTATTAGACATTTATTTGAAATTTTGTCATAATCATAGCATGAATTCATGTGGCCAAAAACATGTTTTGTGAGGTCATAGTATCCTTGACCTTTCACCGTTGAACACCAAAATCGATTCAGTTCATTGTTGGGTCAAAATGGATGTTTGTGCCAAATTTAAAGAAATTCCCTCAAGGCATTCTTGAGATATCACGTTAACGAGAACTGGACGTACCTAGGGATGGACAGACAAACCAAGAAAATAATTCCCTCTGGCCGCAGCTATCACCTGTGCGGAGGTATAAAAATGGCTTCTTTTTATATTTGCTGAAACTGTCAGTATATCCTGACAGTAATGCACGACACAAAAAAATCCTCTTGCTCCACTGTCACTGTATTAGACTCTTCTTGGCTCTGATTGGTTGTTTTTGTGGTTCTTACAAATGTCATTAAGAGAACTATGAGGAGCCAGGTTAAATGTTGTATATTACTGTCAGGATTTAGTGAGGGATTTAGAAAATTTGACAAATAGTTATTTTCTATAAAAGATACCTACTGTAGTTGGAAGTGCATAAAACTGACATGAAAGTGACATTCTTGATAATCCTAATTACCAAAATCTCAGCCCAGAAACATAACCACTCAGCGGTATGTATGTGGTTCATCACAATTTGTCTCAACAGGGATGGGATTTTTATTTAATGTTTCTGTTTTTAGTCTTTAACAAACATCATTTCCCATATATTAAATGTCACCCACTCAACAGAATGAGGTGCGTCTGGTGGCGAGTCACATGGTCACAGCTAGTTCAGACTATCTGTAATAGCAGGACAAAAGGTGGCCTTTTCAGAAAGACCGATGACAGAAATACTAATGAGAGATTGCATTGATTCACAGGAGCAAGCAGAACAAGCTAGTAGCGGCACAGGACTTCAGCTCTGTGTTGTGAAGAAACATCAATAAATTTATAACTTTTATCAACTTCTATTGGCCAGTGGGGATACATCAACAGCCACAAGACAAGTGGCCAGTAATGGATGCAAATATGAGGTACGTTTCACAACTGTACAAGAAAGCTAACGACTCAAAGAGAAACATGAAGTCGCAACACAGAAGGTACATTTAAACTATGAAGCACTTAAAATACCTTCTTGTTTGTGTCGGTGTATGCGGCCTGCCACAAATTGTGCCCCAGGGGTTTGCTGGAGCATCCATATAACTGTCTGCACAGGCAGTGTATAGGCCAAGCAGAAAGCAGCCACTACATGGTGGATTCAGGGTTCAGTCAGAGGATTTTTGCCAATTATGTAAGCTGGTGACAGAAAATTTCATCACAAATCTCCAAGAAATTACTTGTGCTAGGATGGACTTCTACTGGGGATTTGGCTGTGCACAGACAGATGTAGATTTGTTGGTCATTTTTTAAACAAAGTTTAAAAAACAAAATTCTGGTATGACTGAAAGAAATATTTTAAAAATATGATTTATTTTTATTTTTTTATTTTGTCTTTTTATGCAAAATTATTGCAATTACTGATCTTTTTGGCCACTAATTATAATAATAATAATAACTTTATTTAAGACATGACAATGTATGTTGTTGTTCCAAGCATAACAAGCATCACTGCGCACTTGCCGCGCTTACTGATGAATGCTATTGCAGGTCCAGACTAAACCATTTTGGTGACAGGGCCCTCAGAGATGTTCCACTATTTTTTTATATAAAGTTAAATCTTTTAACAAATCTATACAGCCAATTTTAATATATTTATGGCACTAATTATTTTGACATAAAAAAAATTAAAAACTGCAACAACAAAAAAACAAACAACAACTTATTAGCAAACACAGATGAAGATTACAATAAAGCAAAAATAATAAGAATAGTTAAGTAGCAGATGACCTATATTTTGATGAAAATAAAGGAATTTATACCATAAACTAATGCAGAAAAGCAAATAATGAAATGGGAAATTTTACTGGAATGCAGGTGATAAGGTCTTTGACACTCAATCATTCCTGGCAGAGGACCCCCAACTCCCCCAATATTGAAACAAAACTGGCACCCTTGAGCAAACAGCTGCTTATTTCCAAAATCAGCAGTTATCATTCATTTGAAGTTGTGCTTCTGGCCACCAGATGAATATAACTCCATTATTCACTCTGCTTCAGCTCTTGTTTGGTCTATGAACTCCTGAGGGAAATATCTGGCTCTTCAGCTGCTCTGGTATGTTCACTACCTCGTCGCTAACTGTATCTGTTTGCTGTTTGGTGCTGAGCATACAGTGTGCAGTGGGTTTTTACAGTTTTTCCAATCAAAAAAATGAGCTGCACACTTGAGTGATGATTCTCTTTTGGTTCATGACAACAAGCCACCCCTATCACATTGTTTCCACATTGCCATTTAATACATTGTTATTGTAAAAATATCAGTCATCTCTGCTTTAATGATCTGTCAATGCTGAGAACGCTGAGAGTAAAATCATCTCTTAATATTATTCATATCCTGATTCATCCATTTTCGGGGGACATTTGAGTGACTCGATGTTTTGACTTGACTGGTGAGTCGAGTAAAGACTGTATCACACTCCAGTTCTTTTTTTTTTTCAAAAGGATTAAGACAAACAGAACGGAGCTCTGGGTTAATGTGAACACACTTAGAGATGTGAGTGAGTCACTCGCTAATGAATAGTTTCTCTCCTGAGGGGCCTGAAAGTTTAATTTTGCCAGGAGACAGAGACGAGGCTTTTGTTTGGTGGCATAGAAACAGGTCCGTCTGTTGGACAACAGTTGGCGTAATGAACAGGTGACGTCAACACCGCAGACTCGTGGGACTTTTCCCGTAGGGCCTGGAGGTGGGTGGAGGAGGAGGAGGAGGTGCAAAGCCACCAGACAATGAGGAAGAAAAAAGAAAATAAAATCAAATAGATATTTATTACCAGTAAAATATATGTTAAAGCTCCTAAATATTCTGCATTTGATGGCCAAAGAAAAACAAGCGTGATAAAAGGTTGCTCAAATTCCTAATTAGTCGACCTTTTTTTTCTCTATTGGAGTTGTTTCCTTCTTATGCTTCCTTACTTTCCATCTTCTGCACTTATTATATCATAGATGGCATGTGCTGACATAATACTTTTAATTTAATGTGATCATTTCAAACAAGGAAAACAGAACAAAAAATCATGAATAAACGGGCATGTTTTGATGGGACTTTAATTAGTTACATATATTGTCTTTTGTATATTACCTCATATTGTCATGTATCTGCAGAAGTAAAAGGGACAGACCCACACCCACATACGCCCCATGAGTTATGATCTTTATACTGGAGTTATGTTTTCAGCATGATCCAAAACATGTGAACTATTTGCTTCATTGCTCTCATCATTATCTCGCCATCAACTCCTCCCTTGCTTGATCACACAGGCGCTGTGCTCCAAAAGTTGTTCAACATGCCCTCGTTCACCGCCCCTCGGCACCTGCCCTCAGGGAATTCCCGTTGCCACCTTAAAGGCCATTCCAATTGTCTGTAAAACTGAAAAGATCTAAGTGAGATCAACTCTCAGAGGGCTGAGGGAGCACGTGAACGACGATGGTCAATTCAGGGGTCTATATCACCCACAATGCATTGCAGTTATGCATGTGATGCAAGAAAATACATCCATTGTTAGGAGGCAGTAATAAGTAAAACTCCAGTTACACCACAGAAGATGAATAAACTGGTCAAATAATTAAAAAATAAGATTAATTACATCCACTATCTGACATGCTTTTCATTTTCACTTTTTCTAATATATCTTAGAGATCTGTATGGGTAGGCTGTGTGTACAGAATTACTTGTCTTGTCTATCAGCAGATAGTTGCATACTGAAAACTACCACATAGGCTAATTAGTTGCAGTTAATGTTCAGGTGCACTATTGCACTGTTCAGCTTGTTTTATTTTTGCATTCCCAACATTATCTATAAATGCATGGGAAAAAAATGCAGTTTTGAAAGATATCATAAAGACCTAAAAACAATAGCTATGATAATGTGATGCAGATCACAATCAGAAATGATCAAATCAGAAACTGATGTACCTAAGTGACTGTCGAGTTTATTATCTATCGAAGACACCTTCAGCTCACAGAGAGGAGTCTGCAGGTATTTACTTTAGTTTTGTGCATTTCTGATGATATGTAAATGATTTGTCCCTTTGGAAGCATACTTGTGCTCAAAAAGCGTCTCAGTCTATTGTGTTTTAGCTGTCTGCCTAATGTGAGATATCTTGCAAACAGTGCCACACCTGGCACGTTCAGCACCCTATAGGTCATACTTAGAGGGAGTATAAATGAGTCTTAGGACTAAATCTCAAATAGCAGTCTAAATTAACCGTGGTAGGAACAAAAATGAATTGAATTTTAATTGAAAACACTAAAAGTGTATCCATTATTCCAATGTACAGATCAACAGCACAGCACTGAAAATCACTCAAAAGCTAATCAGCCATAAGAGTGTCTGGGTGATGGTCCCAGGTCCCCATGGAGAAAGGAATGATCACAAGTCCAGAAAGGTCACACCGTTGTTTTTTCTGTCAATAGTCCACTCAAATCAACTCTCACGATTCACTTGGCTTGAGACACAGAAGCAGTGACACATTATGATGAGCAAAAGCATGCGGAGGAAGAGAAATGCAGCTGTCCTCAGGCTGCAAGGACTTCTGGGATATCAGTGACAATGATATTAATATTATTGGTTGTAGCAGAAGTAGTTGTATCTATTGTCCTGTAAACTCCAACTTCAAAGATGCGTTTAATATTTGTTTAATATCTGATGTGTCTGAGTGCACTTTGTGTGTTTTATGGCTACTTTATGTCTGTTTTAATAGGTAGAAAAATATAATTTGATCATGTTACTTAAAAAAGCTCACCAATCATTTTCATTTAAACAGAAAGAAAATTAAGACATTCATGACTTTGATTCTAGGTAAGATGAGGAAAAAGGAGAATTCCTCAAACAATGAGCTGTTTTTATAGCACAGGGTACATCACAGCTATAATTTAGTTGCATTAAAGAAAGGCTACATAATGAATATAAATATTAGGTGTAGAGAGGCCCACGCTGTATGTCAGCTCAGACACACCTGCTCAGATGCATTACCGTCCTTGGCTGGTCAAGAGAGAGCGGGGACTCTCATAAATAAATAAAGAAGGTGAATAATGGTTGTTCATCTCAAAATGGATGCGAAATGCTTGCACAAAAAGGTTAACAGCTTCTAAATAAGGACAGATGTTTGTCATGGTCACTGCATTAGGAGCTCACCAGCAGCAAAGCAGCTACTCAAGTCCAGCCTTGCTTTCAATGAACACAACAGTCTATTGCCTGTCTTTATTGCTTTGTTGCTCTTTTTTTTTCATATTCTTCCAAATCTTTTTTTTTTTACTGATAATCTGCTCTTTTTGCTATGGCAATATATAAAAAGAAACAGGCTATGGACTATACCAGTAATTTCCATGTCAAAATGCAGTAGCCGATGTTATGATTCCCAGTGGTAAATTGATCACCAGAATGGTTATTTGTCATTTTCTGATCTGTTGGATAGATATTTGCTAATTCACACCTCTCTAAAAGATTCTGACAGTAGGGCGATGGCATAAATTAGGGTGGGGGAGGAGACAACAAACAAAAGCACTGGTTGGACTCAAACTGGATCTCTTGGATGGATTGCCATTAAATTTGGCATTCATGTGTCCCTCAGGATGAACTGTAGTAAGTGCTTTGATCCCTTACCTTGTACTCTTGTGTATGTGTAAGCGTGTATCTGTTGAGCGATGGTGGAGGTGTCCCCTTATGTCTGTGGTGAGGAAGGATGGCACTGCCACACAGGGCTGGCTCTCACTCTGGCTTGTTTTTTATTCTGGAGCTGGCATAAAAATCAACAGCATAAAGTCTTCATCAACAGTGTGTTAGGCAACAGGACGCATCCAAGTCTACCTCCAGCTCAGGAGCATTTTCCTTTTTTTCCTGCAAAAAGCTAATATAATAAATATTTTCACTTGGCAATGCTATTATATTCTTTTCACCTGCGCTCTATTTTTAAACAAATATGTGACTATATAGTGGTATCATGTATGCATTTCTGTAGAGCACGCAGAAGGAGGAGCTATTTTATGTTGAACAACTTTAAAATAAACACTTTTCCCCTAAAAATGAATGGAATATAAAACAGAGCATGCATGTAAACCCACTTAAAAAAACAACAACAAAAACATTGATAAAAACATTGTTCACATAAAACACAATATATCAAAAACCGTGAATTACAGGATTCATACAATGACAACATGCGAAACACTTATTTAACATAAACCTACCTAGCATAACAATCAGCAGCACACAGTCTTCACCAAAAGTGTGTTAGGCAACTGCAAGCGTCCAGGTCTGTGTAACAGAGAGCGGAAACATTGGCTCGTGTGAGTTAGCAGCCGCGTCGCTTGCTAACTAGCATTAGCATAAGTAAACAAAGGGAAAGGTATCGATAAAATTACTACTTCTACACATTAGCGTCTGCAACTTTCAGACCACGTTCTAGTAATTCCTATTGTCAAAATGCATGTCACAGACAACTTAAAAGCATTAAATACAAATACTGTAATACCAACATAGCTCACAGGTACCTACCTTCAGCTCAGGAGTATTTTCCTTTGACAAGCACGTACGGTGCGCCAGAAGGAACATTTCTTATGCAGTTGCGTTATTAAACCGCCAGGTGACTCCAAATGATACACATAAAGGACCAGCACATCAATTTTGAGGGAATTCATCATGAGGATATTTCTAACTCTGTTACATATGTCAGATATTTTATTTCACCATTAGCGTTGATTTATCAACAAATACTGTACCTGCAAGGTAGATGATACTTCTATCTGCGCAAGCAGTAATTAGCAGAACGCTAACACACATTGTGAACATGGTAAACCTGCCTTTTAACTTGCTGACTTTAGATTTATCTAAACAAAAAAGCATCACAGAGCTGCTGGAATGGCTGAAGACTTATTGTTGTTGTTGTTTTCTTGTTATGGCCAGTGCAAAATTAATTAAATCAATTAGATTAAAAATCAATCAAATAATTAAAAGCACAACCCAGACTGAGACCAAGCTCAGAGGCATGGAAAGTCTTTAGTGCTTTAGTCTTTAGCCAAAGATACAAACACACTGGATCAAGTGCAAAAGCTTGATTGTAACAGAGAACAATTATCCCAAATGTTACGGTCTGGAGTGGGTATTTCCCCACACAGCAGTCAGTGTTGCTGAAAACTCTCTCTGTTGGCCAAAGGAGAAAGCAGACACAGCGGCGTGTCTTCCCTGGTGCACAGGGAGTTAATGGGAGATTATTTTTTACCAGACTGTGAGGAGCTTCGACAGGATGGTGTAAAAGGTGTCATCCCAGGGTCCTTTGTTCCCAAGGGCCTCGTCCAGCCTTATGCTGAGTTTTGAGCATGTGTCTCTTGTTACAAACCAACATTGTAAGAGATTGTTAAAGGCTATTTTAGCAGTTTAAATATAAAAAAAAAACAACAACATGGAGATGGCTGCTTTAAATGAGTCCAGAAAAGTCAAGAAAACGGTCTTCCTAGCAAATTGAGGGCTCAGGTCTCAAAGAGTATAACAAAGACTATAAACTGTAGGTGAGTGATTTTTGCATATTGACCCAGGGAAACATACTCTGAACATTTGGCTGAGGGAAAAAACATTGCTGATAGTATAAAACCCTTTGTAAGTTCTTCTTAAAGGTGAATTGTGTCAGATTTAGGGGGCTTTGGTGGTGAAAAGCTGTGAATTGCAGATTGCAACCAACTTCAATGCTGCTAACAGCAGATGGACTTCTAATAATGGTGGCTGACACAAAAACTTGAATGGCTTGATCTAGGGCCAACGTTTGGTTTTTCCATTCAGGGCTACAATAGAAACATAGTGGTGCAACATGGCAATCTCCATGAGGACTCACTCCCTATGTAGATATAAACAGTTCACTCTACAACAACAAAAACACATAAGTTTGAATTTCAAGTGATTATACACTCAAGAAAGCACACTTATCATATTTTTTTCTGTCAGTATATCCCTGGAAATACTACACATTGGAGCATTAAAGAATCGTTTTAAGAGAATCAAGATCTCGGAAACACAGGACCTTGGGAACATGCGCTCCTGTGTAAAGTGTGCAGTGCTACCTCAGTTGGGCTTTGTAATACTATAGCTCATCAACCAGGTTGAATTTTTTCGGCTGGAGCGCTTTCCATCTGTAACGGGGCTGTTCTAATAAAGTGGTATCATGAAATCAATGATGTTTCAGAGAAATTTTATCTTGCACGTACAAACCACTCATTTCATCTGTAATCTTTAAAATTCTTCGCCCGCATATCCCAACGCACATGAAGATGAATGGATGGATAAACGGGCAGATTAAATAGTTTCAGCGTCTTAAGAGCTCCGATTCTCAGAGCAGGTGATGAAAGAGAATTGTGGACTGAATGACAGACAGACAATCAGGGTCGATCATTGAGTCGTTAATCTTGGGGCTTTATTGGATGAAGAGTGACAGAGACACCTCCAAGCAATCAATCCTTATGTAATCTTCTCAGGCAAACCTCGTGAACCATCAGTCATTACAACCTGCCTTTGTGAGTCTCCACCCACCCACACACACACACACAATAAAAAAATAAATAATAAAACAACACACACACCACACCCCTCCTGATCCTGTACCAGTGATATTCCGCCTGCTCCCTGGATGTCAACCTTAATTCCCTCTCTGTTAAATTATTCTCTTTTCTTCACAAACAAATGAGCTCACATCCATATATGAATTTTTGTATCCCACCATTTGTGTCCCAATCTCTTAAAAGATAGCTGACTAAATGTGCTGACTAAACTCCAGCACTCATATTTAAATTAAATAAAACACACAAATTTATGAACACTTCTCGCTACACTGTACGTGAGCTTTATGGTCCCATGTTTTTTCACAGCTTTGTGGATTCCCTGCAGAGCTCTGTTCGCCCTCCATGTAACCCATCTCCCCACTCTCAGGCTTGCCTTGGCAGATCAATGGCGCAGCACGAGGTTTTTAATTGAGCTGTCCTGAAGGGCGGGGGATGTTTTAATGAGGCCAGGTCCTGTTTTCATCCTGACCTTTGAGGCTCTGCCCTACAGGTGTCCATCCTCTAACTTAAAAGGAATGTATGGGCTTGTAGGGCTACCCCAGAGATGTCAGACCTAGCCAAGCTCCTCTGCAGAGCGTGACATTTTCACCTGAATCTAATATGCCCAGTGTTTTTTTTTTTCCTTAGCCATTACACATCTGGTGTACCAGTGCTACCCTTCAGCAAGAGGAACAGGATGTTCTCTGGTCGCATTTATAAATGATGTATAACAAGTAAATCATCTGCACATACTTTTTCTGGTGGACAAAATTTTAACAATCTCTTCTGAGATTGTTGTTATCTTGTTGCTTGGAGGTCAGCTGACCAACGTTAAAGGGATTGTTTGGATTTATTAATGTGGGGTTGTATGAGGTTCTTGTCCCAAAGAAAAGGAAAATTCTAAACAAGATCTCTTTTTTGTCCAGCCTATTTTTCCTAGACATAACTGAGCTCAATATAACATCAATATGAGATTTTTCACCATGTTCTTATACTTCTTAAATTTAGCTCTGATCTTAATTCAAGGTCTTAAAATACTCTTTTTACTCTCTCAATGCAGTAATCTGTATTTGTTCAAAATAATCTGCTCTTGAGATAAGAGTAAGATTCAAAAGAAAACAGGTCTCAACTCATGTATTTTATCTGTTCTCAGAGTTGAGAAACCTCTGAGAAGCCTATAAGCACAGCAAAAGAACTCCTGCTGATTTATTCTTTTGCTCCTTATACTTCCTAAGGTAGGGTTGAGAAGATGCAGGTCAGAATTAAGTAATTTCCAAGTAAGAAGCTAATTTATTTTTCAGGCAAAAAAAAGATTGTCAGAAGCAAAATTTTCTTTTGGATAGCCATAGTCAGTGTACTATTACCTACAGTAGATGGTGGCTGACACACTCCCAGTTTGGAAAAGCAGTCAGGGGTAGTGACACAGAAGCTAAGCAGTGTGCTGCTGTGGAATGGGGGGTGGCAGCAAAACATATTTTAGCCACAGAAAAAATCCATATCAGTGTAGTATATGCCGAATTTAAAAAATATTTTCATCACTTAACCTTGCTGTTAAACAGCCCTTTCCAATGGAAAATTTAAATTGTTACATCACTTTTCAAGGCCACCAGACTCAACAATAATAATACCTTGCAGAACAGGAGAGTTGATGCTCTCTGGCAACTTTGATCAGTTGGTTTGTTTAAGTGTTTTTGTGTGACTTTGTTTAGTCCAGATTCACCAAAGTAACACAATAACACAAGAAAACTAACTGACCGAGGCAGCCATAGATCGGCAAACTCCCGTGTTCTGGGAGGTAAAATTACTGTTTTTGAAAAAGGAGTTTGGTGACTTTGAAGAGAGCATATATGAATGTAAAGGATTCAGTTTCCTGTTGGAAAGAGCTTTTTGATGGTAAAGTAAAGTGGTGTGAAATATGTGTTAAATATAGCATACACTTAAACTGATAGATTTCTCTAAGTGGCAAAATGCGTTTTGCTGCTCCCCGTGTTCACAGCATTATTGCTGTAGTGGTATTCGTCTCTCTCTCTCGAAATTGGGGGTGGACCAACCACCACTTACTGTAGGTTATATGTATGCATGGATAAGTACCTCATACAGTGCCAGTTCAAAAATTCCTTTTAATCACACTGACAAATGTGTCAGTATTATATAGACAATAACTTGCCAAAATGCAATCACAATATTGCATGTACCTTTCTGCCACAATCCAGAAAAGAGGAAGCCAATGTGACTTGAAAATCAAAGACAACTTTTTCAGCTGAAATAAATAAATAAAACCAGCAGGTGTTCCAATCTCTTTGAGCTGCATGTAATTAATCTTTGGCCTCTGGTGTAGTAGCCTACTTACACAGCAGACATGCAGCAACATTAGCATTTATTAGGAATCATGTT